>NC_053023.1:516753827-516876068 GCF_003073215.2 Triticum urartu
AAGTGGGGGTTTCCCGCGGCAAGCTCCTTGCCGCGGTCGTCGTCTTGTCGTGTTCGGGAGCTTGTCGCTCACCGGGCCTTGCCGGGACGCGTGGCGCATCGCGGCAAGTTTTCTTGGTATGCCTTGGTTGGCCTTCCCGGCAAGCTCCTCTTGCCGGGGTCTTGGTTTGAGTACTTTGCTCTTGAATGGTCTTCAAAGTAGCCGCGGAGGGTCTTGGCGGTCACTCGGCAAGCCTTGCCGCGGGATGCTGCGACTGCCCGTGCACAAGTTCGGGATACTGGGGTACCCCTACTCTAGTACACCGACAGCAGGGGCTGTTATTGATTGCACTAAAGGCAATGTCACTTTTCATGTTAATGGTAATGAGCATACGGTACACTTTCCGAGGAAACAACCTCAAGTTCATAGTATCAACTCGATTGGAAAAATTCCATCGATTATATTTGGAGGTTTTGAATTTCCTCTTCCAACTGTCAAGAAGAAATATGATATTCTTATTACTGGGGATGTGCATATCCCCGTTGAGGTAACATAGTGTTATTCGAAATTTCTCCGGTTCCATGTTATTCGGAATGAGTTTGTTAACAAGACTTGATCAACCTTGTTAGTGGATTCCTTTTGATGATCATGAGATGGATGAAACTAGAAGGCATAACCTTCTGTACCCCACTTTTACTTTCTGTTATTTATATTAAATAAAATAAAAATAAATATTTTTCTGTCTGTTATCTCATTATCCGTGCAATATAAAAATACCCCGAAAATAAAAGTTCTCCAAATGCCGTGAAATTTAAATATGATTTTTTCTGGAATATTTGAGAATATTTGGCACTGAGAACACAACAGGGGGGTCAACCACCTGCCCACGAGGGTGGAGGGCGCGCCCCCTGCCTCGTGAGCCCATGGTGGCCCACCTCCACTTACTCCTGCACCCACACACTTCTTCTTCCTCCCACAAACACGAATATCCAGCTCAAGCACGAGTTCTAGCTCATCTTGCTACCAGTTTTGATCTCCTTGCTCAAAGCACCTCTCACAAAACTGCTTGGAGAGATTGTTCCTTGGTATGTGACTCCTCCATTGGTCCAATTAGTTTATGTTCTAGTGCTTTATTCATTGCAAATTTTTGCTGCTTAGGTGACCCTGTTCTTGAGCTTGCATGTCTAATTTATATGGTCAAAAGTAGTTTTGATGCATCATATAGGCCCTAGGCACTTGTAGGAGTAGTTGCTATCAATATTATTGAGTTTGGTTTACTTTTATTTTGAAGTTACTAAAAATTTCAGAATTTTTCAGAAAATGATGAAGAGATTTTTGAGGGGCTCATCGAGCCAAAGCTCGAAGGAAAAGGCACCAAAGCCTAAGTATAATCTGCCTCGCACCGCGGAGGTTCGGGCATGTGAATGGCCTTCCAATGATTTCTTGAGAGCAGCCGGGATTTATGAGGATTTTCATGAATTGGCTAAAAATGCAGGTTCCTCCATGAGCAATGCGATCAGTATCTCTTACTCACAAATACCTTTGGGCAAAACTTTCATTTCCATTCTAGGAGCTCACCACCTACGGTGGAGTTCCATTTATATGATGAGCATAAGGAGATGTCACTTTATGATTTTTGTCGGGTTTGTTTAGTCCCTTTTGAGGGCAAGACAGAGGAACCACGTCGCGATGATTGATACGTCTCCAACGTATCTATATTTTTAGATTGCTCCATGCTATATTATCTACTGTTTTAGGCAATATTGGGCTTTATTATCCACTTTTTATATTACTTTTGGGACTAACCTATTAACCGGAGGCCCATCCCAGATTTGCTGTTTTATGCCTATTTCAGTGTTTCGAAGAAAAGGAATATCAGACGGAGTCGAAATGGAACGAAATCAACTGGAGAAGTTATTTTTGGAAGGAAACACACCTGATGGACTTGGACCCCACGTCAAGGAAGGAACGAGGTGCTCACGAGGGTGGGGGGCGCCCCCCCTAGGGCGCGCCCCTATCTCGTGGGGCCCTCATGGCTCCCCTGATGTACCTCTTGCACCCATATATACCTACGTGACCTAAAACTTCCAGAACGCACAATAGATCGGGAGTTCCGCCGCCAGAAGCCTCCGTAGCCACCGAAAACCAATCTAGACCCGTTCCGGCACCCTGCCGGAGGGGGCAATCCTTCTCCGGTGGCCATCTTCATCATCCCGGTGCTCTCCATGACGAGGAGGGAGTAGTTCTCCCTCGGGGCTGAGGGTATGTACCAGTAGCTATGTGTTTGATCTCTCTCTCTCTCTCGTGTTCTTGAGATGATACGATCTTGATGTATCGCGAGCTTTGCTATTATATTTGGATCCTATGATGTTTCTTCCCCCCTCTTCTCTCTTGTAATGGATCGAGTTTCCCCTTTGAAGTAATCTTATCAGATTGAGTCTTTAAAGATTTGAGAACACTTGATGTATGTCTTGCCGTGGATATCTGTGGTGACAATGGGATACCGCGTGCCACTTGATGTATGTTAAGGTGACCAACTTGCGGGTTCATGAACCTATGCATAGGGGTTGGCACACGTTTTCGTCGTGATTCTCTGGTAGATCTTTGGGGCACTCTTTGAGGTTCTATGTGTTGGTTGAATAGATGAATTAAGATTGTGTGATGCATATCGTATAACCATGCCCACGGATACTTGAGGTGACAATGGAGTATCTAGGTGACATTAGGGTTTTGATTGATTTGTGTCTTAAGGTGTTATTCTAGTACGAACTCTAGGGCTGTTTGTGACACTTATAGGAATAGCCCAACGGATTGATTGGAAAGAATAACTTTGAGGTGGTTTCATACCCTACCATAATCTCTTCGTTTGTTCTCCGCTATTAGTGACTTTGGAGTGACTCTTTGTTGCATGTTGAGGGATAGTTATGTGATCCAATTATGTTAGTATTGTTGAGGGAACTTACACTAGCGAAAGTATGAACCCTAGGCCTTGTTTCAACACATTGCAATACCGTTTACGCTCACTTTTATCACTTGCTACCTTGCTGTTTTTATAATTTCAGATTAAAAAAACTATTATCCACTATCCATATTGCACTTGTATCACCATCTCTTCGCCGAACTAGTGCACCTATACAATTTATCATTGTATTGGGTGTGTTGGGGACACAAGAGACTCTTTGTTATTTGGTTGCAGGGTTGCTTGAGAGAGACCATCTTCATCCTACGCCTCCTACGGATTGATAAACCTTAGGTCATCCATTTGAGGGAAATTTGCTACTGTCCTACAAACCTCTGCACTTAGAGGCCCAACAACGTCTACAAGAAGAAGGTTGTGTAGTAGACATCAACCAAGTTGAGGAAGCTAATGATGATGATCATGAAACTTCAGATCAAGTTACTACCGAACCTCGTAGGTCAACCAGAGTAGGTCCGCACCAGAGTGGTACGGTAATCCTGTTCTGGAAGTCATGTTACTAGACCATGACGAACCTACGAACTATGAGGAAGCGATGATGAGCCCAGATTCGCGAAATGGCTTGAGGCCATGAAATCTGAGAATGGGATCCATGTATGAGAACAAAGTATGGACTTTGATTGACTTGCCCGATGATCGGTGAGTCATTAAGAATAAATGGATCTTCAAGAGGAAGACGGACGCTGATAGTAGTGTTACTATCTACAAAGCTCGAATTGTCGCAAAATGTTTTTGACAAGTTCAAGGTGTTGACTACGATGAGATTTTCTCACTCGTATCGATGCTTAAAAGTCTGTCCGAATCATGTTAGCAGTTGCCGCATTTTATGAAATCTGGCAAATGGATGTCAAAACTGTATTCCTTAATGGATTTCTTAAAGAAGAGTTGTATATGATGCATAGAAGGTTTTGTCGATCCTAAAGGTGCTAACAAAGTGAGCAAGCTCCAGCGATCCATCTATGGACTGGTGCAAGCATCTCGGAGTTGGAATATATGCTTTGATAAAGTGATCAAAGCATATGGTTTTATACAGACTTGCGGTGAAGCCTGTATTTACAAGAAAGTGAGTGGGAGCACTACAACATTTCTGATAAGTATATGTGAATGACATATTGTTGATCGGAAATAATGTAGAATTTTCTGGAAAGCATAAAGGAGTGTTTGAAAAGAGTTTTTCAAAGAAAGACCTCGATGAAGCTGCTTACACATTGAGCATCAAGATCTATAGAGATAGATCAAGACGCTTGATAAGTTTTTTCAATGAGTACATACCTTGACAAGATTTTGAAGTAGTTCAAAATGGAACAGTCAAAGAAGGAGTTCTTGCCTGTGTTGCAAGGTGTGAAGTTGAGTAAAGACTCAAAACCCGACCACAACAGAAATAGAAAAAGAATGAAAAGTCATTCCCTATGCCTCAGGATAACCCACAAGTATAGGGGATCGCAACAGTTTCGAGGGTAGAGTATTCAACCCAAATTTATTGATTCGACACAAGGGGAGCCAAAGAATATTCTCAAGTATTAGCAGCTGAGTTGTCAATTCAACCACACCTGGAAACTTAATATCTGCAGCAAAGTATTTAGTAGCAAAGTAATATGATAGTAGTGGTAACGATAGCAAAAGTAATGTTTTTGGTATTTTGTAGTGATGATGCAATAGCAACGGAAAAGTAAATAAGCGAAGAACAATATATGGAAAGCTCGTAGGCAATGGATCGGTGATGGAGAATTATCCGGATGTGGTTCATCATGTAACAGTCATAACCTAGGGTGACACAGAACTAGCTCCAATTCATCAATGTAATGTAGGCATGTATTCCGAATATAGTCATACGTGCTTATGTAAAAGAACTTGCATGACATCTTTTGTCCTACCCTCCCGTGGCAGCGGGGTCCTAGGGAAACTAAGGGATATTAAGGCCTCCTTTTAATAGAGTACCGGCCAAAGCATTAACACATAGTGAATACATGAACTCCTCAAACTATGGTCATCACCGGGAGTGGTCCCGATTATTGTTACTTCGGGGTTGCCGGATCATAACACATAGTAGGTGACTATAGACTTGCAAGATAGGATCAAGAACTCACATATATTCATGAAAACATAATAGGTTCAGATCTGAAATCATGGCACTCGGGCCCTAGTGACAAGCATTAAGCATAGCAAAGTCATAGCAACATCAATCTCAGAACATAGGGATACTAGGGATCAAACCCTAACAAAACTAACTCGATTACATGATAAATCTCATCCAACCCATCACCGTCCAGCAAGCCTACGATGGAATTACTCACGGCGGTGAGCATCATGAAATTGGTGATGGAGGATGGTTGATGATGATGATGGACGGATTCCCCTCTCCGGAGCCCCGAACGGACTCCAGATCAGCCCTCCCGAGAGAGTTTAGGGCTTGGCGGCGCTCCGTATCGTAAATGATGAATCTTCTCTCTGATTTTTTTCTCTCGAACACGAATATATAGAGTTGGAGTTGAGGTCGGAGGAGCTCCAGGGGGCCCACGAGGTAGGGCGCGCCCAGGGGGGCGCGCCCCCACCCTCGTGGCTAGGGTGTGGGCCCCCTGGCCTTGATCTTTTGCCAGTATTTTTTATTATTTCCAAAAATACGCTCCGTGGAGTTTCAGGTCATTCCGAGAACTTTTGTTTCTGCACATAAATAACACCATGGCAATTCTGCTGAAAAGCGTCAGTCCGGGTTAGTTCCATTCAAATCATGCAAGTTAGAGTACACAGAAAAAGTGTTTGGAAAAGTAGATACGACGGAGACGTATCAACTCCCCCAAGCTTAAACCTTTGCTTGTCCTCAAGCAATTCAGTTGACAAACTGAAAGTGATAAAGAAAAACTTTTACAAACTCTATTTGCTCTTGTTGTTGTAAATATGTAAATCCAGCATTCATGTTTTCAGCAAAGAATATAGACAAACCATATTCACAATAACACATAGGTCTCATGTTTACTCATATCAATGGCATAATCAACTAGCGAGCAATAATAATAAATCTTGGATCACAACACTTTCTCAAAACAATAATGATATGATATATCAAGATGGTATCCCGCTAGCCCTTTCTGAGACCGCAAAACATAAATATAGAGCACCTTTAAAGATCAAGGACTGACTAGACATTATAATTCATGGTAAAAGAGATCCAGTCAAGCAATACTCAATGTAAACTAACAGTAATGAATGCAAACGACAGTGGTGCTCTCCAACTGTGCTTTTTAATAAGAGGGTGATGACTCAACATAAAAGTAAATAGATAGGCCCTTCGCAGAGGGAAGCAGGGATTTGTAGAGGTGCCAGAGCTCGGTTTTGAAATAGAGATGAATAATATTTTGAGCGGTATACTTTCATGTCAACATAACAACCAAGAGATGGCGATATCTTCCATGCTACACACATTATAGGCAGTTCCCAAACAGAATGGTAAAGTTTATAACCCCCCTCCACCAACAAGCATCAATCCATGGCTTGCTCGAAACAACGAGTGCCTCCAACTAACAAGAGTCCCAGGGGGAGTTTTGTTTGCATATATTTTGATTTGATTTGCATAAAGCAAGGGGACTGGCACCCGGTGACCAGCCACTTTCTCGTGAGTGAGGAGCGGAGTCCACTCCTCTTGAGAATAACCCGCCTAACATGGAAGATACGGACAACCCTAGTTGATACATGAGCTATTCGAGCAGTACAACAGAATGTTTATTTGAAGGTTAAGAGTTTGGCACATACAAATTTACTTGGAAGGTAGGTAGATACCGTATATAGGTAGGTATGGTGGACTCATATGGAATAACTTTGGGGTTTATGGAGATTGGATGCACAAGCAGTATTCCGTTAGTACAAGTGAAGGCTAGCAAAAGACTGGGAAGCGACCAGCTAGAGAGCGACAACAGTCATGAACATGCATTAAAATTATTCAACACCGAATGCAAGCATGAGTAGGATATAATGCACCATGAACATAAATATCGTAGAGGCTATGTTGATTTTGTTTCAACTACACGCGTGAACATGTGCCAAGTCAAGCCACTCGAATCGTTCAACAAAGGATACCACCCTATCATACCACATCACAACCATTTCAATAGCATGTTGGCACGCAAGGCAAACCATTATAAGCTCCTAGCTAATTAAGCATGGCATAAGCAATTATAATCTCTAATTGTCATTGCAAACATGTTTATTCATAATAGGCTGAATCAGGAACGATGAACTAATCATATTTACAAAAACAAGAGAGGTCGAGTTCATACCAGCTTCTCATCTCAATCAGTTCCATCATATATCATCATAATTGCCTTTCACTTGCACGACCGAACGATGTGGATAATAATAATAGTGCACGTGCATTGGACTAAGCTGGAATCTGCAAGCATTCAATAAACAGGAGAAGACAAGGAATATGGGCTCTTTTGTCAGATCAACAATAATGCATATAAGAGCCACTTCAACAATTTAATTATGGTCTTCTCCTATCACCCCAAAGAAAAGAAAAGAAATAAAACTATTTACACGGGAAAGCTCCCAACAAGCAAAAGAAGAACATGATAATTTTTGGGTTTTCTTTTTAATTACTACTACAAGCATGGGAATTAAAACTAGCTAAAAGCTACAACTAATTTTTTTTGGTTTTCTTAAGGTTTATTAAACACACAAGAAGAAAGCATAAAAAGAAAATAACAAGCATGGATGATACAATGAAAAAGTATGAGCACCGACATCTAGCAATGAGTGTGTGAACATAAATGTAATGTCGGTGAGAAATACGTACTCCCCCAAGCTTAGGCTTTTGGCCTAAGTTGGTCTAATGCCACGATGGCCTGGCGGATATCCAAAGTTGTAGTTGGGGTCGTACTGAGATGCAGCAGTCATTGCATCGTGGGCTGCAGCTTGGAGGCGAGCTATCTCAGCTCTCCTCTTATACTCTTCCGCCTCCTCTCTGGTTATAATAATATCTCCCTTTTGCCTGAAAGTCAAAGAAAGTAGAAGGGAGAGCGACGTGATAGGTGCGTCGTCTGTCAAAGATTAGTCGGTACTGGAGGAACTGATCGTTCCTCTCAACAAACTGATGACGAACCATAGCCTCATAATCCAAATAAGTAGGAGGCAACTCAATATCATCCTCACGTATGGTTATACCAAGAAAATTAGCTATGCGGGTTGCATAAATTCCACCAAAGAAATCTCCATTAAATCTATTAAGATGCAACCTACGTGCAACAATGGCTCCCAAATTATAAGATTTATCTCCTAACACAGCACTCCTAAGAATACTGAGGTAGGGACACACATGTGACATGCCTCATCTTTACCATTAATGCATCTACCTATGAAGAGAGCAAAATAATGTATAGCAGGAAAGTGAATGCTCCCTATGGTAGCTTGTGTATCTCTAGATTCCCCCACAGTTATACTAGCAAGAAAATCTCTAAATTCAGATTTGCGAGGTTCCACTGACACTACCCCATTGTGGAAGTTTGCAAGCAGTGGTAAAATCCTCTAAGTCCATAGTAAGATTTTCATAAAGATCAAACAGGACAGTTGGAGAATTACGTGAAGATGAAAATTCAAACCTCCTCACAAAGGAACTAGTGAGATAGTGGTACTGATGGCATTTTTCTCCTCGAAGCTCAAGATCAGCGTTACGCAAATATGCGTTAAATTCTTCCTTGATTCGCTCGATCCATAAAGTCTTCTGAAGGCCATTCACAAGGCCACTGGAGTGTCCTTGGTGGCTCATCATCAGCATCACGCATTGCAAGCCTGGGTCCTTGCTTCCTTGAAGAACCACCTTGGTACATTTTCCTACATATTTCTTCTCTGAAAAATTTCTGAAATTTTTAGTAACTTCAAATAAAAGTGAACCAAATCAAAATTGATAGCAACTACTCCTACAAGTGCCTAGAGCCTATATCATGCATTAGAACTACTTGGAACCATATTTGACATGCAAGCTCAAGAACATGGTCATAGGCAGCACAAAGTTTGCAATGAATAAGCATAGAACAAAAACTAATTGGACATTGAGTGTCATACATAGGAGTAATACCGCCAACGCGAAGAGAGGATTGAGGTAGAAAGGTTGAGCAAAGAGACGCACTCAGCCCATAAGGCGAGAAGGCAGCAAAATGAGCTAGAACTCGGTTACAGCGTTGAGCTGGATAATGGTGTGGAGGAGTGTGTGGGTGCAGGAATAAGTGGAGGAGCACGCGCCCAGGGGCGGAGGGCGCGCCCTCCACCCTGTGGCCAGGTGGATGCCCCCCTGTGTTCTCAGTGCCAAATATTCTCAAATATTCCAGAAAAAATCATATTTAAATTTCAGGGCATTTGGAGAACTTTTATTTTCGGGGTATTTTTATATTGCACGGATAATTCAGATAACAGACAAAATACTATTTTTATTTTATTTAATATAAATAACAGAAAGTAAAAGAGGGTACAGAGAGTTGTGTTTTCTAACTTCATCCATCTCATGATCATCAAAAGGAATCCACTAAACAAGGTTGATCAAGTCTTGTTACAAAACTCATTCCGAATAACATGGAACTTTCGAATAACACTAGGTTACCTCAACAGGGATATGCACATTCCCCAACAAAAGGGAGACCTCCGAGGTACTTAGTGTTATTCGAAAATTCCTGCCGTGTTCAGCTTGTAGGCGATACGGGCAGTAACTGACAACAACAACAACGCAACAACAACAACAACAACAACAACAACAACAACAACAACAACAACAACAACAACAAAAAAAAACAAAACAAAAAAAAAAAAAAAAAAAAAAAAAAAAAAAAAAAAAAAAAAAAAAAAAAACAAAAAAAAAAAAAAAAAAAAAAAAAAAAAAAAAAAAAAAAAAAACAAAAAAAAAAAAAAAAAAAAAAAAAAAAAAAAAAAAAAAAAAAGAAAAAAAAAAAAAAAAAAAAAAAAAAAAAAAAAAAAAAAAAAAAAAAAAAAAAAAAAAAAAAAAAAAAAAAAAAAAAAAAAAAAAAAAAAAAAAAAGAAAAAAAAAAAAAAAAAAAAAAAACGTGGCAAATTGGAGAATTTTCGAATAACACTAGGTTATCAACGGGGATATGCACATCCCCAACAATAAGAATATCATATTTCTTCTTGACAGTAGGAAGAGGAAATTCAAAACCTCCAAAAATAATCGATGGAATTTTTCCAATAGAATTGATACTGTGGACTTGAGGTTGTTTCCTCGGAAAGTGTACCATATGCTCATTACCATTAACATGAAAAGTGACATTGCCTTTGGTGCAATCAATAACAGCCACCTGCAGTATTCAAAAAGGGTCTTCCAAGGATAATATACATACTATCGTCCTCGGGAATATCAAGAATAACAAAGTTCGTTAAAATAGTAACATTTGCAACTGCAACATGCACATCCTCACAAATACCGACAGATATAGCAGTTGATTTATCAGCCATTTGCAAAGATATTTCAGTAGGTGTCAACTTATTCAAATCAAGTCTACGATATAGAGAGAGAGGCATGACACTAACACCGGCTCCAAGATCACATAAAGGAGTTTTAACATAGTTTCTTTTAATAGAGCATGGTATAGTGGGTACTCCTCGATCTCCAAGTTTCTTAGGTATTCCACCCTTAAAAGTATAATTAGCAAGCATGGTGGAAATTTCAGCTTCCGGTATCTTTCTTTTATTTGTAACAATATCTTTCATATACTTAGCATAAGGATTCATTTTGAGCATATCAGTTAATCGCATACGCAAAAAGATAGGTCTAATCATTTCAGCAAAGTGCTCAAAATCCTCATCATCCTTTTTCTTGGATGGTTTGGGAGGAAAAGGCATGGGTTTCTGAACCCAAGGTTCTCTTTCTTTACCGTGTTTCTTAGCAACAAAGTCTTTCTTATCATAACGTTGATTCTTTGATTGTGGGTTATCAAGATCAACAGCAGGTTCAATTTCTACATCATTATCATTACTAGCTTGAGCATCAACATGAACATTATCAGTAACATTATCACTAGTTTCAGGTTCATTACCAGATTGAGTTTCAGCATCAGAAATAGAAATATCATTTGGATTCTCAGGTGTTTCAATAACAGGTTCACTAGAAGCATGCAAAGTCCTATCATTTTTCTTTTTCTTCCTTTTAGAAGGACTAGGTGCATCTATATTATTTCTCTGAGAATCTTGCTCAATTCTCTTAGGGTGGCCTTCAGGATACAAAGGTTCCTGAGTCATTCTACCACCTCTAGTCATAACTCTAACAGCATTATCATTATCCTTACTATTCAATTCATTGAGCAAATCATTTTGAGCTTTAAGTACTTCTACTTGAGTGGTAACCATAGAAGCATGTTTACTAATAAGTTTAAGTTCACCTTTGACATTAGCTATATAATCACCCAAGTGTTCAAGCATATTTGAATTGTATTTCAGTTGTCTACCAAAATAAGCATTAAAATCTTCTTGCTTAACCATAAATTTATCAAACTCATCTAAGCATGGGCTAGCAAACTTAGTAAATGGGATTTCAACTTTATCATATCTATAGAGAGAATTTACCTTTACTACCTGTGTCGGGTTATCAAGACCATGAGTTTCTTCAACAGGCGGTAAATCAAGACCATGTATTTCTTCAATAGGAGGTAATTTCTTAACATCTTCAGCTTTAATACCTTTTTCTTTCATAGATTTCTTTGCCTCTTGCATATCTTCAGGACTGAGAAATAGAATACCCCTCTTCTTCGGAGTTGGTTTAGGAATAGGCTCAGGAATTGGCTCCGGAGGTGTCCAATTATTTTCATTTGTCAACATATTATTCAATAGAATTTCAGCTTCATCTGGTGTTCTTTCCCTGAAAACAGAACCAGCACAACTATCCAGGTAATCTCTGGAAGCATCGGTTAGTCCATTATAAAAGATATCAAGTATTTCATTTTTCTTAAGAGGATGATCAGGCAAAGCATTAAGTAATTGGAGAAGCCTCCCCCAAGCTTGTGGGAGACTTTCTTCTTCAATTTGCACAAAATTATATATATCCCTTAAGTCAGCTTGTTTCTTATGAGCAGGGAAATATTTAGCAGAGAAGTAATAAATCATATCCTGGGAACTACACACACAACCAGGATCAAGAGAATTAAACCATATCTTAGCATCACCCTTTAATGAGAACAGAAATATTTTAAGGATATAAAAGTAGCGAGTTCTCTCATCTTTAGTGAACAGGGTAGCTATATCATTTAATTTAGTAAGATGTGCCACAACAGTTTCAGATTCATAGCCATGAAAAGGATCAGATTCAACCAAGGTAATTATATCAGGATCAACAGAGAATTCATAATCCTTATCGGTAACACAGATAGGTGAAGTAGCAAAAGCAGGGTCAGGTTTCATTCTAGCATTTAGAGATTGCTTATTCCATTTAGCTAATAACCTCTTAAGTTCGTATCTATCTTTGCAAGCTAAAATAGCTAAAGAGGCTTCTTGATCAAAAACATAACCCTCAGGAATAACAAGTGATTCTTCATCATCACTTTCATCAGTATTATCAGATTCAATATTTTCAATCTCTCTAGCCCTAGCAAGTTGTTCATCCAGAAATTCACCAAGTGGCACAATAGTATCAAGCATAGAAGTAGTTTCATCATAAGTATCATGCATAGCAGAAGTAGCATCATCAATAACATGCGACATATCAGAACGAATAGCAGAAGCAGGTTTAGGTGTCGCAAGCTTACTCAAAACAGAAGATGAATCAAGTGCAGAGCTAGATGGCAGTTCCTTACCTCCCCTCGTAGTTGAGGGATAAATCTTAGTTCTCGGATCTTTCAAGTTCTTCATAATGATAAGCAGATATAAATCCCAAGTGACTCAAAGAATAGAGCTATGCTCCTCGGCAACGGCGCCAGAAAATAGTCTTGATAACCCACAAGTATAGGGGATCGCAACAGTTTTCAAGGGTAAAGTATTCAACCCAAATTTATTGATTCGACACAAGGGGAGCCAAAGAATACTCTCAAGTATTAGCAGCTGAGTTGTCAATTCGACCACACCTGGAAACTTAGTATCTGCAACAAAGTATTTAGTAGCAAAGTAATATGATAGTAGTGGTAACGGTAGCAAAAGGTAACAATAGTAAAAGTAATGTTTTTGGTATTTTGTACTGATGATACCAATAGCAACGGGAAAGTAAATAAGCAAAGAACAATATATGAAAAGCTCGTAGGCAATGGATCGGTCATAGAGAATTATGCAGGATGCAGTTCATCATGTAACAGTCATAACCTAGGGTGACACAGAACTAGCTCTAGTTCATTGATATAATGTAGGCATGTATTCCGAACATAGTCATACGTGCTTATGGAAAAGAACTTGCATGACATCTTTTGTCCTACCCTCCCATGGTAGAGGGGTCCTTACAGAAACTAAGGGATATTAAGGCCTCCTTTTAATAGAGAATCGGAACAAAGCATTAACACATAGTGAATACATGAACTCCTCAAACTACGATCATCACCGGTAAGTATCCCGGTTATTGTCACTTCGGGGTTAACGGATCATAACACATAATAGGTGACTATAGACTTGCAAGATAGGGTCAAGAACACTCATATATTGATGAAAACATAATAGGTTCATATCTGAAATCATGGCACTCGGGCCCTAGTGACAAGCATTAAGCATAGCAAAGTCATAGCAACATCAATCTTAGAACATAGTGGATACTAGGGATCAAACCCTAACAAAACTAACTCGATTACATGATAGATCTCATCCAACCCATCACCGTCCAGCAAGCCTATGATAGAACTACTCACGCACGGCGGTGAGCATCATGAAATTGGTGATGGAGAATGGTTGATGATGACGATGGCGACGGATTCCCCTCTCCAGAGCCCCGAACGGACTCTAGATCAGCCCTCCCGAGAGGTTTTAGGGCTTGGCGGCGGCTCCGTATCATAAAACGCGATGAATTCTTCTCTCTGATTTTTTCTCCCCGAAACACAATATATAGAGTTGGACTTGGAGTCGGAGAGACACCAGGGGGGCCATGAGGTAGGGGGGCGCCCCCCACCCTCGTGGAGAGGTGGTGGGCCCCCTGGCCTTCATCTTTTGTAGGTATTTTTATATTTTCCAAAAAGTTGCTCTGTGAAGTTTCAGGTCATTCCGAGAACGTTTGTTTCTGCACATAAATAACACCATGGTAATTCTGCTGAAAACAACGTCAGTCCGGGTTAGTTCCATTCAAATCATGCAAGTTAGAGTCCAAACAAGGGCAAAAGTGTTTGGAAAAGTAGATACGTTGGAGACGTATCACCGGGTATTTATCGGAGTGTCTGAAGGGGTTCCGGGAGGCCACCGGTAAGCGGTGGACCTTATGGGCCAAGTGAAGGAAATATGCCCTAGAGGCAATAATAAAGTTATTATTTATTTCCTCATATCATGATAAATGTTTATTATTCATGCTATAATTTTATTAACCGGAAACATAATACATGTGTGAATACATAGACAGACATAGTGTCACTAGTATGCCTCTACTTGACTAGCTCGTTGATCAAAGATGGTTGAGTTTCCTAGCCATAGACATGAGTTTTCATTTGATCAACGGGATCACATCATTAGGATAATGGTGTGATTGACTTGACCCATCCCGTTAGTTTAGCACTTGATCGTTTAGTTTACTACTATTGCTTTCTTCATGACTTATACATGTTCCTATGACTATGACATTATGCAACTCCCGAATACCGGAGTGAAAGCACAAGTGCTCCCTGGGTGGTTTTGGTAATTAATGTCAACATATCTCTTGTTGGACTAACACTTTTACCTAGTATGTTTCAGATAAGTTCAACAATGGAGTGGCATGGACTAGAGGATGTGGAACCCCTTCAAGATGCTAAGGACAAAGGATTGGCTCAAGCTTCAGGATCAAGACTCTACATTTTCTATTTTAGTGATCCAAGATCACATTGAGTCTATAGGAAAAGCCAATACTATCAAGAGGGGATGAGGTGTTGCTTAATGGCTTGCTTGCTCAAAGTGCTTAGTGATATGCTCCAAAACCCTCAACTACCTTCCCACATCCACATATGATCTAAACCAAAAGTCAAACTCGGCCCCACCGATTCTTTCTATCCGGAGCCACCGACTTCAGTTAACATAGCCACTGCCAGAAACCCTAATCAGTTCGGTCTCACCGATGGGATCTCGGTCTCACCGAGATGGGCTTGCAAACTCTCTGTTACATGTTGCAATATTTTCGGTCCCACCGAGATATGCAATCGGCCCCACCGAGTTTGCTTGGCCAACTCTCTGTTTCGCTTATTACCCAAATTGGTCCCACCGAGTTTGAGTAATCGGTCAAACCGAGTTTTGGTTTTACCCTAACCCTAGCACATCGGTTCCACCGAGTTGAACTAGTCGGTCCCACCGAAAACCCTAACGGTCACTAGGTTTACTAAATCGGTCCGACCGAGTTTTTCCCTTCGGTCTCACCGAGATTGGTAAATTGAGTGTAACGGGTTAGATTTTGTGTGGAGGCTATATATACCCCTCCACCCACTCTTCATTCATGGAGAGAGCCATCAGAACATACCTACACTTCCAATACACATTTTCTGAGAGAGAACCACCTACACTTGTGTTGAGGTCAAGATATTCCATTCCAACCATATGAATCTTGATCTCTAGCCTTCCTCAAGTTGCTTTCCACTCAAATCTTCTTTCCACCAAATCCAAATCCTGTGAGAGAGAGTTGAGTGTTGGGGAGACTATCATTTGAAGCATAAGAGTAAGGAGTTCATCATCAACACACCATTTGTTACTTCTTGGAGAGTGGTGTCTCCTAGATTGGCTAGGTGTCACTTGGGAGCCTCCAACAAGATTGTGGAGTTGAACCAAGGAGTTTGTAAGGGCAAGGAGATCGCCTACTTCGTGAAGATCTACCGCTAGTGAGGCAAGTCCTTCGTAGGCGACAGCCGTGATGGAATAGACAAGGTTGCTTCTTCGTGGACCCTTCGTGGGTGGAGCCCTCCGTGAACTCGCGCAACCTTACCCTCCGTGGGTTGAAGTCTCCATCAACGTGGATGTACGATAGCACCACCTATCGGAACCACGACAAAAACCTCCGTGTCTCCAAATGCGTTTGAATACTCCAAACCCTTCTCCTTACATTCTTGCAAGTTGCATGCTTTACTTCCCGCTGCTCATATACTCATTGCATGCTTGCTTGATACGTATTGTGTTTGTTAAACTTGTTCTTAAACTCCACTTAAACTTAAGAATATTAAAAACTGCAACTTTTGGCACTTAGTATCTAATCACCCCCCTCCAGACACCTCTTCTCGATCCTTTCAATTGGTATCAGAGCATTGGTCTCCATTGCCTTGGTTTAAACACCTTTGGAGGAAGATGGATGTGTCTACTTTGGGGAGTCTTAGACATAGAGTGCCTATTCTAGATGGAGAGTATTTTCATGAGTGGAAAAATGAAATGCTTGAGATTTTCAATGAATATCATTTGAACAAGTACATTACTAGCCCTTGTGCACCTCATGTTGATCCTTTGCACCCTACCCTAGATGAAGATATTGACATGATTCGCAATCTTAGAACTGTTAATCTTATCACTAGAGGCTTGCCTAGAAACTTGATTGGATGTTTGCCGACTCTTAAGTGTGCCTACACCATATGGAAATTTCTTGAGGAACTCTTTCCTAATTACTCCTTGAAAGATCTAGATGAAATCCTCCATAAGTCTATTGCTTTGATTAAGATGAGTTACAATGATCCCAAATTTGGTGACTGCTTATTTGAGCTTACTGATCTTACGAGTGCCAAAGGAGATGTTGGAATCATTAGCAATATCATTTCCAGAGCTATTAGAATTCATAAAGATAACTATAGGAATGATCATTTATCTAATGAATTGCCCTCTCTAGGAATTGATCAATCACAAGATGATGTTGAACATGAATACTCGGATGAGGATGAGGATGATGATGATAGTGACTATGATCTCGATGATGCGATGAGACACTTTGGTCTTATGGAAAATCTTCGCGGCTACATGGCTGGAGGAAAGGAATGGGTCCTTGATAGTGGATGTACTGATCATATGACCAGAGATAAAGACATGTTCCGTGAGCTTGCTGAAAATGACGGCCCTCGAAAGTATGTCACTTTTGGTGATAATTCAAAGGGTAAGGTGGTTGGCCTTGGTAAGGTGGCCATCTCACATGATAGCTCCATACAAAATGTCATGCTCGTTGAATCTCTTGGCTACAACTTACTTTCAGTATCTAGACTTGCTGATTTCGGTTTCAATGTCCTATTTACTGAAGTAGACTGCCAAGTGTTTCGTAGAGATAATCATAAAATGGTCTTTACCGGTATACGTAGAGGAGATCTTTACATTGTTGATTTCACTAAAAAGGCTCAATCTAAAACTTGCTTAATTGCCAAATCTTCTATAGGCTGGTTGTGGCATAGAAGACTAGGTCATGTTGGTATGCGAAATCTTGATAAGCTTATTAAAGGTGATCATATCCTTGGAATAAAAGATGTCATATTTGACAAGGATAGACTTTGTAGTGCTTGTCAAGCAGGGAAACAAGTTGGAGGAAGTCACCGTGCGAAGAACATCATGACCACAAGAAGACCACTCGAGCTACTTCACAGGGATCTCTTTGGTCCAAATGCCTACAAGAGTCTCGGTGGTAACTCATTTGGTCTAGTCATAGTTGATGATTTTTCAAGATTTACGTGGGTGTTCTTTCTTGATGACAAATCGCAGGTCCAAAAGATCTTCAAAAACTTCGCTAGGCAGGCCCAAAATCAGTTTGACATGAAGATCAAGAAGGTTCGGAGTGACAACGGAACGGAGTTCAAGAACGCAAATGTGGACACCTTTCTTGACGAAGAAGGGATTTCACACGAGTTCTCGGCTACGTACACACCTCAACAAAATGGAGTTGTTGAAAGGAAGAACCGGACTCTTATCGAGATGGCAAGAACGATGCTTGATGAGTACAAAACGCCAAATCACTTTTGGGCGGAAGCGGTTGAGACAGCTTGTCATGCAACAAATCGCTTGTATCTTCACAAGCTACTCGGCAAGACGGCATACGAGCTCCTCACCGGTAACAAACCCCAAGTTGGATACTTTCGAGTATTCGGCTCAAAGTGCTACATTCTTGATAAGCATCGTCGTTCTAAATTTGCTCCTAAATCTCATGAAGGTTTCCTACTTGGTTATGGCTCAAACTCTCACACTTACCGTGTCTACAACAATTTCACCCGAAAGGTTGAAGAGACGGTAGATGTGAAGTTTGATGAATCTAACGGCTCGCAAGTAGAGCAATTGCCAATTGATGTAGGAGACAAAGACCCTTTGGAAGCAATTCAAGACTTGTTGTCGGTGTCAAAACCGGCGGATCTCGGGTAGTGGGTCCCGAACTGTGCGTCTAGGCCGGATGGTAACAGGAGGCAAGGAACACGATGTTTTACCCAGGTTCGGGCCCTCTT
The DNA here is from genome assembly GCF_003073215.2 of Triticum urartu. NCBI lineage: Eukaryota > Viridiplantae > Streptophyta > Magnoliopsida > Poales > Poaceae > Triticum > Triticum urartu. Next base: position 516,772,308 of record NC_053023.1, read on the forward strand.
GATGGAGGTAAAACCCTACGTCCTGCTTGATTAATATTGATGATATGGGTAGTACAAGAGTAGATCTACCACGAGATCAAGGAGGCTAAACCCTAGAAGCTAGCCTATGGAATGATTGTTGTGTATGGAGTTGATTGCCTACGGACTACAACCCTCCGGTTTATATAGACACCGGATAGGGTTAGGGTTACATAGAGTCGGTTACAATGGTAGGAGATCTTGAATATCCGCATCGCCAAGCTTGCCTTCCACGCCAGGGAAAATCCCATCCGGACACGGGACGAAGTCTTCAATCTTGTATCTTCATAGTCCAGGAGTCCGGCTGAAGGTATAGTCCGGCAACCCGAACACCCCCTAATCCAGGACTCCCTCAGTAGCCCCCGAACCAGGCTTCAATGACGACGAGTCCGGCGCGCAGATTGTTCGGCATTGCAAGGCGGGTTCTTCTCCAAATCTTGTGTACCTGTAGGAATAATGTCCAATTTTTGTAATGTAGTGCTCCTCGGCTTCCACGCCCAATAATGGCCGTCTTCCACGTGTCAAAGGAATGCGAAAAGCCGGGGCGTTTTTACATCCACACCCCTAGCCGCATAAACGAGCCGCCTATTTAATGGGATGGGGATTTAGGTCCAAACCACATCTTCTCCTTTCCGCGAGTTATCATCAGAACGCTTCCAGCAAAGGTCCATTCCAACATGACCAGCCGTCGCAGCTCCTCCCCTCGCCCCTCCGGTCCCAAACCCGGGGACTGGGAGAGTTGCACCATCCCGCATAGCAAGTTAGTGTCGCTTCAAGCCAAGGGATTCCTTCCTCAGGCATACATGGTCCCGGTCCGAGCCGGTCTCGCCACTTACAATGGCGGAAAACAAGCGGAGAGCACCCCCAATCCTTCTAAAGGAGAGCGGGTGTACCTTGTCCCCTATCTAATAAGGGGACTGGGGTTTCCAATTCATCCATTTCTCCGCGGGCTTCTGGAGTTCTACGGCCTCCAGCTGCACAATCTCACGCCCGCCTCCGTATTACATATTGCGGGTTTCGTCGCCCTTTGCGAGCTATTTTTAGGTGTTGAGGCTCATTTCGTGCTGTGGAAGAGGTTATTCTGCCTGGTGCCCCATTCTCGAGAGGGGTCTATATACCAAGTGGGCGGAGCCGAAGTATGGCGCATCGCCGGGACCGGATACCTATCCGGAACCCCAAAGAAGGCGTCCGAGGACTGGCCTTCGGAATGGTTTTACATAGATGACGTCCCGCTACCGGACCCTATCCGGGTCGGTCTCCTTGAGTTCAACAGTGCTCCATTGAAGAAACGCTTGAGCTGGCATCCGCGGAGCTCTCAGAGAGAAAGCGACAGAGACGTCCTTTACCTGATGGGCCGGATAAGACTGTTGGCTCATTCCGGACTAACCATGATTGGAGTCATGGCCGCATGCATTATGCGGGGGGTGCAGCCACTTCAATATAGAGGCCACCCCATGTGGGATTTCAACGGGGAGGATGACGCCACCTGTTACGGTCGTAAGGGGCCGGCCTCAGCTGCCGCTCTAGTAAAGATCTTATCCTCTTTGTACAAGGGAGAAAAGGAGGAATTCCTCCGCGTCAACCCGCAGGCCGGATTTACTATGTACGATCCTCCAAGTTGGGTAAGTGAACAACTACGCTTGCCCGTTTGTTTTATACTCCCATGGTTAGATATGTAGTCTAACGACTTCAATGCAGGAACTGCGACAGGTGGTAAAGGATATAAACAGCCGCCCTCCACAGCCCGAGGACCCAGAACGGTCCCTCGATCCGGACTCCGAAGAGGATCCGAACATATCGGTGGAGCTTTATCGACGGGGTGTTCCATCAGCTAAGCAAGGACAATACCTTGGTAGCCATCACGGCTGATTACCCAGGGTTAATCCCGGCCTCCCAGGTGACAGAAACCGGAGTCTTATTCCCTTGAGAGAGATTCCACTCTCACGTATTCCGGTGTTTCTGACGACAACCGTGTTTTGCAGGGGAGATTTTCGAGGCAGGAGGCCGAACCTGTGGCGGCTAACCAACGAGGGGCCGCAGGGCCCCGTGGGGCAAAAAGGAATGTAGTCCGAACTGATATGCCAGTGCAAAGGTATAGCGCACCCTCTGTTTCCCTGGTGTTATTCTGTCAGGGCATATTAACGTTCGTGCTATCTTTAGAACGAAGAGACCTCGCCGGACTACATCCGGAGAGGTTGCTAATCGTGCCTCCACCAGCCAGGCTCCAACGTCTGGCCAGGAAGCGGAGGCGAGCACAAGGCGCGCACCGGACGCTCCTCCGACAGAGGATGCGGACAGGTTGTCTGCCACAAATTCTGAAGTGGAGAGTGCCATGAACCACAGGCGTTGCCGGACAGTTCTACGCGACGCTTGTTTCTCCCAAGAGGCTTTAGATGCCTTTAATTCGGGAGATGCGTACCTCCGTGCCGCTCAAAATGGTTTAGCCAGAGCCACGGAGCAGTATGTAAAAGACATACGGGTAAGAAAATTTTGGTCAAATATATATATATACCAGTAGCCCCCGAGACTTGAAACAGTTAGAGCAACTGATTTAAGGATCATTTAATATGCAGGTTCTTACAGAGAAGAATACTGTACTGTCCCAGGAGCTGAAAAAGTGCAAGGCCCAACTAGAGGCCGCACTAGCTGCAGCAGGGGAGCCCAAGGAGACCCCCTCAGGTAAGATACACTTCAAAAGATTAGTATTGTGCAGTGTGCGTGCAAATCTGACAAATCATGTTGCAGATGGCGCCGGACTCGATCCAGAAAAGCAACAACTCTTACGCCGGCTAAAGGCCGGTGAGAGTACGTTAACAAAGGTGAGGCGAGAGAAGAATGATCTTCAGGATGCCAACACCAGGCTGGACGTCAAACTTAAAGATGTTTGTGGCCAGCTGTCGGACTCCATGAAGGAGAATCAGCGGCTTCGACGCGGCATATTTAGTAAGTGCTTGAACGAACTTTGAAAAAAGAGTTCGGCGAGGAAGTCGACTAATAGAGTAATGTCTGTAGGTATGCTCACAGGTCGTCCTGCAGAGGAGATGCCCGGTTCTACGGGTGACCTTCTTCCCGAACTCATGCAACTCCACGAGCGAATTCGGCAGGCAATGCGAGGCATTGCCCAAGCCTTATGGCCTGCCCACTCCATGCCCGAGGGCCTTGGAGAGCTTGCGGAGAAGCTGAAGGGAGCTCGGTGGCGCTTCCGGTTGTGGAAGATATCGGCCTGCCGACAAGGCGCTAGGGAGGCCTGGGCCATGGTGAAGACCCGTTTTACGAAGTCTGACCCAAACCACATGGCCGAGGTCGGACCAGTGGGGCCTGACGGGAAGGAGATCCCTGTAAGCTTAGTATATGGCCAAGTAGAGTTAGCCGCGAAGTATTCCCAGCAGGACTGTAAATTAGACAGCCTATTAGATGGTATAGAAGAGGAATACAATCAGTCAGAATGACTATGTAATTTTGAATTGACATGTGTAATGCCTTCTAGCCGGATTGTAGATCGTTTGTCGTTGCCGACCTTTTCGCTTCAACCTTGAGACCTGACGGTCCGGAGTGTGTCCGAATACCGTAGCGGTTATATAAGAACCGGGGTATGCGTGGAGACCAGGTGTAGGGGTCATTAGTGCTTTATCAGACAAGTGCCCAACTAGTTATGTTATATTACATGGTTAGTAAGAAACATCTTCCAGAGAGAATAGTTCCGTTAAGGGTTCCTTTCGCTGGGAGGCATGCCCTAAAGTGCATGTCCGGACTGCGTGAAAAGACGCAGAAAAAGCATCTGGGGGCGCATAAAATGAGTAAAAAGATCATCTTTTATTTCACCGACCGAATATTCTCTTAAGAACGCTAGCTTTCGGCTTCACCCAGTCTGAGGTACACATCCGGCTGACCCGGCAGTAACAATTGCAGAGGTGCTCCCTTTACCGCCTAGCTAAACAATCGGGAACGTAGGGGTAAGCACAGGAGCCAGGCAACCCAGCTTTGCCAAAACTTAAGTCATATCGATGCATATAATGGTGAAGAAAAAGGTACATGCGGAAGTTTGACGCATGTGTTGGGAGTGAAGCCCGTATAAATAAGCTTCTGTTAAAGAAGCCCCCAGGTTTAATGAGCGTGAGTGGCACGTCACTAGATGAGCCTTTAAGGGCTATAAAAGAAAAGAGGGGAAGGAGAGAAATGTAAGACAAAGAAAAAATGCAAAAAATGGACAGAGGAAGGAGACGAACACAGAGTCCGGTGCTAGGCATAGAATCTTCGGAGACGAGTGGCGTTCCACGGGTTCGGCTCGAGTCGGTTATCCGACGCATCTCGCAGGCGGTACGCCCCACCAGTCAGGACTTGGTCGATTATGAATGGACCTTCCCACTTGGGCTTGAGTTTGTCCTTTTTCTTATCCGGCAGGCGTAGAACTAGTTCGCCAACATTGTAATTTTTGGCCCGTACTTCTCTGCTTTGATATCTTCAGGCCTGTTGTTGATAAAATGCGGAAGGGGCTTTTGCCACGTCACGCTCCTCCTCCAGGGTGTCCAAGTTGTCCTGCCGATCGAGCTCGGCTTCTCTTTCTTCGTACATGCGCACTCTGGGTGAGTCATGAATTATGTCGCGGGGCAGAACTGCCTCTGCGCCGTACACCATAAAAAATGGTGTGTATCCGGTGGTGCGATTTGGCGTGGTCCGCAGCCCCCATAGCACGGAGTCGAGCTCCTCTACCCAGTGCGTGTTAGATTCCTTGAGGGACCGCACCAGTCTGGGTTTAATGCCGCTCATGATAAGACCATTTGCGCGTTCGACCTGGCCGTTGGTTTGTGGGTGATAGACGGAAGCATAATCGAGCTTGATGCCCATGTTTTTGCACCAGAGTTTTACCTTGTCGGCGGTAAAGTTTGTACCGTTATCGGTTATGATGCTGTGGGGGACGCCATAACGGTGTACAACCCCGGATATGAAGTCTATCACAGGTCCGGATTCGGCCGTTTTAACAGGCTTGGCTTCTATCCATTTGGTGAACTTATCCACCATGACCAGTAAGTATTTTTTCCTATCGGTCCCACCTTTAAGGGGTCCGACCATGTCAAGCCCCCAGACCGCAAAAGGCCAGGTGATGGGTATAGTTTGGAGTGCGGTGGGTGGCATATGGCTTTGGTTGGCAAAAAGTTGGCAACCAGCGCATCGTTGGACTAGGTCCTGAGCGTCTGCCCAGGCCGTCGGCCAATAAAAGCCTGTACGGAAAGCCTTGCTAACAAGGGACCGAGCAGCGGCGTGGTGACCACCGAGTCCGGCATGAATTTCAGCCAGAAGGTTCCGCCCTTCCTCTTCGGAGATGCACCTTTGAAGGACTCCGGTAGTGCTTTTCTTATAAAGCTCTCCCTCATGGACTCTATAGGCTTTAGATCGCCGCACTATGCAGCGGGCCTTGTTTTGGTCCTCCGGGAGTTCCTGCCTAGTAAGGTAGGCTAGGAATGGTTCTGTCCACGGGGCGATAACCGCCATTATTACGTGGGCTGAAGGTGTAATTTCATTGGCAGAGCCTCCAATTGTGTCAGATTGTTCGGCGTCGAGTGGTGCGGCTGGGTCTGGGCTGTTATTTGCGGGTTCCCCCTCCCATGCTACGGATGGCTTGAACAATCTTTCCAAAAAGATGTTGGGGGGACTGCATCGCGTTTTGCTCCGATGCGCGCCAGGACGTCCGCTGCTTGATTGTTTTCTCGGGCTATATGGTTAAACTCCAGCCCTTCGAACCGAGCTGACATTTTTAGGACGGCGTTGCGGTAAGCTGCCATTTTTGGGTCCTTGGCGTCAAAGTTTCCATTTATTTGGGATATCGTGAGGTTTGAATCCCCGCGTACCTCTAGGCGCTGGATACCCATGGATACTGCTATCCGGAGACCATGTAGGAGGGCCTCATATTCGGCTGCATTGTTGGAATCCGTGTACATGATCTGGAGCACATATTGGACTGTGTCTCCTATGGGGGACGTCAGGACGACGCCAGCCCCCAGTCCGGCCAACATTTTGGAGCCGTCGAAATGCATAATCCAGTTTGAATATGCGTACTCTTTAGGGAGCTCGGCCTCCGTCCATTCTTCGACGAAGTCGGCCAAAACTTGCGATTTAATAGCTCGCCGTGGCTTATAGGTTATATCGAACGGGAGAAGCTCGATGGCCCATTTTGCAATCCGGCCCGTTGCATCGCGGTTGTTGATAATATCGTTGAGTGGTACTTCCGAGGCTACTGTTATGGAACACTCTTGAAAGTAGTGTCGTAGCTTCCGGGATGCCATGAATACTGTGTATGCAATCTTTTGATAATGCGGGTACCGTGATTTGCATGGAGTGAGGACAGTGGATACGTAGTAGACCGGCCTTTGAAGGGGGAATTTGTGTCCGTCCGTTTCCCGCTCGACAACGAGCACTGCGCTGACAACTTGATGTGTTGCTGCAATGTACAATAACATTGGTTCGCCGGTGTTCGGCGCGGCCAGGACTGGGTTTGTTGCCAATGTGGCTTTTATTTCATCAAGTCCGGCCGTGGCGGCCTCTGTCCACTCGAAGTGTTCGGTGCGCCGAAGGAGGCGATAGAGGGGTAGTGCCTTTTCTCCCAAGCGGGAGATGAAGCAGCTTAAAGCCGCCACGCATCCGGTTAATTTTTGTATTTGTTTGAGGTCCTTTGGGATATCCAATTGTGACAAAGCTCGGATCTTGGCTGGATTTGCTTCAATTCCTCTACCGGATACAATGAAGCCCAAGAGCTTTCCGGCTGGAACGCCGAAGACGCATTTTTCTGGGTTGAGCTTGATGTCATATTTTCAGAGGTTATCGAATGTAAGCCTCAAGTCGTTTACTAGGGATTCGACATGTCTTGATTTGACGACCACATCATCCACATACGCCTCCACTGTTTTGCCGATCTGGTTTGCCAGACATGTCTGGATCATGCGCTGATATGTTGCGCCAGTGTTTTTCAGCCCGAAGGGCATTGTGTTGAAGCAGAATGGGCCGTATGGTGTGATGAATGCTGTTGCAGCTTGGTCTGATTCTGCCATCTTGATTTGATGGTAACCGGAGTATGCGTCGAGGAAACACAACAAATCGTGTCCTGCGGTGGCATCGATAATTTGATCGATGCGGGGGAGGGGGAAGGGATCCTTTGGGCAAGCCTTGTTAAGGTCTTTAAAGTTGACACACAGGCGCCAGGATTTGTCCTTCTTTGGTACCATCACCAGGTTTGCTAGCCAGTCCGGATGCTTTATGTCTCTGATGAATCCGGCCTCCAATAGCTTGGCTAGCTCCTCTCCCATAGCCTGTCTCTTGGGTTTGGAAAAACGCCGAAGGGCTTGTTTGACAGGTTTAAATCCTTTTAGGATATTTAAGCTGTGTTCGGCCAGCCTGCGTGGGATCCCTGGCATGTCTGAAGGGTGCCAGGCGAAGATGTCCTAGTTCTCTCGTAGGAACTCTCGTAGTGCGGCGTCTGCATCAGGGTTCAGTCGTGCCCCGATTGAAGCTGTTTTATTGGGGTCCGTTGGATAGACCTGGAATTTGACTATTTCGTCGGCTGGCTTGAAGGATGTGGATTTGGATCTCTTATCGAGTATCACATCATCCCTGTTAACCGTGGAGCGCAGCGCAGTCAGTTCCTCGACCACTAAGGCTTCGGATAGCGCCTCAAGGTCTAATGCGGCCGTCTTGTTTTCGGCGCGGAGTGCTATGTCCGGATCACTAGCTAGAGTGATAATTCCATTCGGCCCGGGCATCTTAAGATTCATGTACCCATAATGGGGTATTGCTTGGAAGATTGTGAATGCTTCCCGCCCTAGTAAAGCGTGATATCCGCTCTTAAACGGGGCCACCTGAAACGTGACTTCTTTGGACCTGTAATTATCCGGTGTGCCGAACACCACATCTAGTGTGATTTTTCCTGTGCAGCGCGCTTCCCGACTGGGGATTATTCCTCTAAAGGTTGTGCTGCTTCGCTCGATGCGGTTCCAGTCTATTTCCATTTTTTGAAGGGTTTCCTCATAAATGAGGTTCAGTCCGCTGCCTCCATCCATGAGCACCTTGGTGAGGCGAAAGTCGTCCACTATGGGACTAAGGACCAATGCGGCTGGTGCTCGGGCTGTTCGGAATCTAGGTTCATCACTTGCGTTGAAGGTAATAGCAGTGTCGCTCCATGGATTTATTGTTGCAACTTGATAGACTTCGGCGAGGCTGCGGAGTGTTCTTTTTCGCATATTGTTTGATGCGAAAGTCTCGAAGACTGTGAGAACGGTACTGGTGTCCTCGGGCTGGCTTTCTGCGGCCTCCAGAATTAAGAGGTCCTCGCCAATTTTGGCCACCTGCCGGAGTATCCAACATGCTCTAAGGCTGTGAGTTGGTGTGGCGTCCTCTGTACTGTGGATTCTACAGGGTCCATCAAGCCATCTTTCCAGTACGGTTCCATGCCCTGTAGAGGGTTTTGGCTTTTTGGTGTTTATCCCGGGTGTCCTATGATGATGCACCCTCTTAGTTCGGACGGGATTACTATTCAAGGCCGGATTATCCCAAAAATTTATTTCGGTTTTCCAGGCGCTTTCCATCGCACAGTATTTTTGTACTATGGACGCCAAGTCAGCGAAGCGTGTAATATCACGACGACTTACGGCGTTAAGGATTCCCTCGTCCGTGCAATTACTGCAGAAAATTGAGATTGCGTCTCCCTCGCGGCAATCCTTTATCCTGTTCATAACCAGGAGGAATCTGGCCCAGTAATGATGTACTGTTTCCTCGGGCCTCTGCCTGATTTGGGAGAGATCGCTTATGTTCGGGTGGGCGGGTGTCATTGAATCTGAAACCTCACCCAATCCAAGATTCGGAGGCCGAAGAGTTTCCGAACTCTGAAGTTCGGATTCTTGGATGTTGTCCAACGAATCTAGCCCGTTGCCTGATCCTAAGCTCAGGTCTTGAGTTACATCCTCCTCTCCGCGGGTATCCGGCTTGGAGGAGTCGGGAATTCGGACGTAGCTAGTCCTTAAAATAGATGAAGGGTCGCCGCACTGCGCCTCTACCACGGCAACGTGGTGGGTGACTTGGGGAGAGTTAATTTCTCTTAGATCGGGTTTAAGCCCAACCTGGTCGTAATCTGTAGCGACCCCCAGGGCGGCGATGCGATCCAAGAGCTCGTTTACGGAAGAGAGCTCCATTGGATCTAGCTGCTCGACGAGCTCCGAGCTGACGTGTAGGTTGCTTTTGATGACCCGAGAGGTCACCGTCGGTGCAACAGCCGAACAGGCGGTCATGAGGAAACCACCTAGCCGGAGGGTTTGGCCGACAGCCAAGGCTCCCTTAGCAACGGCGCCGTCTTTAAATACGGGAGGAGGCATCCTTCCTGATTGTGACGGCACAGAGGAACTCTCAATGAAAGCACCAATGTCGGTGTCAAAACCGGCGGATCTCGGGTAGTGGGTCCCGAACTGTGCGTCTAGGCCGGATGGTAACAGGAGGTAGGGAACACGATGTTTTACCCAGGTTCGGGCCCTCTTGATGGAGGTAAAACCCTATGTCCTGCTTGATTAATATTGATGATATGGGTAGTACAAGAGTAGATCTACCACGAGATCAAGGAGGCTAAACCCTAGAAGCTAGCCTATGGAATGATTGTTGTGTATGGAGTTGATTGCCTACGGACTACAACCCTCCGGTTTATATAGACACCGGATAGGGTTAGGGTTACACAGAGTCGGTTACAATGGTAGGAGATCTTGAATATCCGCATCGCCAAGCTTGCCTTCCACGCCAGGGAAATTCCCATCCGGACACGGGACGAAGTCTTCAATCTTGTATCTTCATAGTCCAGGAGTCCGGCTGAAGGTATAGTCCGGCTACCCGAACACCCCCTAATCCAGGACTCCCTCACTTGTCCATTGGCAAGATTCGTCCAACGGAAGTGAAGGAGAGTACCGCGTCCATCCAAGTGGAAGCTTCTACCTCACAACAAGGTGAACCAAGAGTTGATACGGAAGCATCCACAAGTGGGACACGCCAAGATGAAGAAAACGAGGGAGCGCACCAAGATGAACATCAACAACCTCCTTCTCCACCACGACAAGAGAATGACAACGTCAACAATGAAGAAGGCCAAGAAGAAGAACAAGATGAAGAGGATGTTCCACCCCGACCCAAGCAAAAGCTTTCACGAGTTCGAGCACGAATTGCCAAAGATCATCCCATCGAGAAAATCTACAATGACATCCAAACCAGGAGAATCACTCGCTCTAAAACTCGTTTAGCTAACTTTTGTGAACATTACTCATTCATCTCTAGCATTGAACCTATGAAGGTTGAAGAAGCATTGGAGGATCCGGATTGGATAAACGCTATGCATGAAGAGCTACACAACTTTGAGAGAAATCAAGTGTGGACTTTGGTCGAGAAGCCCGACAACAACCACAACATCATTGGTACCAAATGGGTGTTTCGCAACAAGCAAGATGAAGATGGACAAGTGGTTCGCAACAAAGCACGTCTCGTCGCCCAAGGCTACACACAAGTTGAAGGTATGGACTATGGTGAGACATATGCTCCCGTTGCTAGACTTGAGTCCATTCGCATCTTACTTGCTTATGCTAATCACCATGATATCACCTTGTACCAAATGGACATTAAAAGTGCTTTTCTAAATGGCAAAATCGAAGAGGAAGTTTATGTTAAGCAACCTCCCGGCTTCGTCAATCCTAAGAAACCTAATCATGTTTACAAACTTCACAAAGCCCTTTATGGTCTTAAACAAGATCCTAGAGCATGGTATAAATGCTTGACCAAGTTCCTTATTGAAAAAGGCTTTGAAATTGGTAAAATTGATTCTACTCTTTTTACTAAAAGGGTTAATGGAGAACTATTTGTGTGCCAAATTTATGTTGATGATATCATATTTGGTTCAACTAACCCTCATTTTAGTGAGAAGCTTGGAAAGCTAATGTCGGAGAAGTTTGAGATGTCTATGATGAGTGAACTCAAATTCTTTCTCGGTTTGCAAATCAAGCAAACTAAGGAAGGTACCTTTGTCTCTCAAACAAAGTACACCAATGACTTATTCAAGAAGTTCAATATGCAAGAATGCAAAGGTATGACTACACCCATGCCTACTAGTGGACATCTTGATTTGACCAAAGATGGTGAACCGGTTGATCAAAAGGTTTATCGCTCTATGATTGGTTCATTGTTATATCTATGTGCCTCTCGTCCCGATATTATGCTAAGTGTGTGCATGTGTGCACGATATCAAGCTGCTCCTAAAGAATGTCATCTTAAGGCTGTGAAAAGGATAGTGAGATACCTAATCCATACACCAATTTTTGGCATTTGGTATCCTAAGAGGTCCTCTTTTGATCTTGTTGGCTACTCCGATTCGGACTATGCCGGAGACAAGGTTGATAGAAAGTCCACTTCGGGTACTTGTCAATTCCTTGGTAGATCTCTTGTGTCTTGGTCTTCCAAGAAACAAAACTCGGTATCCTTATCCACCGCCGAAGCGGAATACATTGCCGCTGGTTCATGTTGCGCTCAATTACTTTGGATGACCCAAACTCTTAAAGATTATGAGATATATGTGAAACATGTTCCATTGCTATGTGGCAATGAAAGTGCTATTAAGATTGCTCACAATCCCGTGCAACATTCTCGAACTAAGCATATTGAAGTTCATCATCATTTCATTCGAGATCATGTTGCAAAAGGGGACATTAACCTTAAGCATGTTCGCACCGATAAGCAATTGGCGGATATACTCACTAAACCACTTTATGAGAAAGTGTTTTGCAGGTTAAGAGGTGAATTGAACATCATTGATGCTTCAAACTTGGAGTAGGAACTCCATTTGATACATGCGGGGCATGAGCCTATGACTAATCCTCGATATTTCTCTTATGATGCTATTCATATGTCATGGATATATTTGTACCTTGCATGTTATCTAACCTGTGTAGGTGCTTGGTTGAATCTAAATCTATGAGATTGCAACTCACTCACATCTTGAGCAATCTCTACATCACCAAGTCTCTACACAATGGTGGTTGAAGACAAGGAAGCACGAAACCATTCAAACATATCCTTTGGCAAATTCCATGTTGAGTCTCATGATTGTCATTTTGGATACACAAGTGCTCTTCCTTGCAAAGCTAACCCATGTAGGTAGATGAACTCAAACTCCAAGTGGTGCTCCCAACCCTTGATGAACTACATCAACCTTGAGCAACCCACACAAGTTCAACTACATGAACAAGATCAACACCACCACCCAAGGTATGTTATTCCATCTTAGAGAAGCTTTACTCCAAGTCATGAGTCAAAGCAACTCGACAAGATGTGAATACATCAAAAGGCTTAAACGAAAAATGGTAACCCCATTTTGAGCTTAAACGATGAGTATGACCTATGATCAAGTGCTCTCACTTGACTCCTAAGTCAATATACTCTAACATAGGTGACTCTGTCACCGACCATTTCTAGATGAAGTTCTCTAGTGTTTCTCCGTGCTTTTGCATTTGCATATTTGTTTCCCCTTTCAAAAAAAAACTTCATCTAGAACTTTTAGTTTCTTTTCTTTCCTTTTTGTTCTGCATTTTCTGCATCCAATTCATTGCAAATCTTTCAGTTAATTCCTTGCATATCCTTGTGAGATCTTACTTGTCTAGTGAGCTGAGGTGACAAGTGGTTTCACTTTGATGAACTCAGTCACACCGGTTTGTTCTCTTCGGCCCAACCGAAATCCTTCGGTGCAACCGAAGCACACAACTCGGAGTCACCGATTTCATCACAGGAAAGCCAACTTGCCACTTATTCCTGATTTCTGTTTGCTCTAGCTCCACTCAATGATTCTTGTCCTCTGCCAGCATCATATTAGACATGCTGCTTTGCTCTGTGACTCAAGGACCAACCCATTTGTATCACATGTCCAGAAGAGCCCTTCTTGGAAATTGATGTCAAAGGGGGGGAGAGAGATCACATCAAATCTTAATCCTTCCTATAGGGGGAGAAAGCGAGAGTACTCAGGGGGAGAGAGTTTCTCAACTAGGAGAAAGTAATATCATCAAAGACCCCAGATGCTTGGTGTTCAAGAGGACAGATGTCACATGTCTTTACGAGGGGAAAGACATGTTTGGTTGCTTGATTTAGCTCAAGCTTTGTTGTTTCTTTTTTGTTGCTCTGATTTTCTGTTCCCTATCTTCTCCCAATATCTCATATAGATTCAGGGGGAGCAAGACATCTAAGGGAAGGAAATCTCTGTTTTTATTGCATATCTTTACCTTTGGAGGCATGTCTATATCCAATGTGGTACTTAGTACTCACTCTACATGTCATCCCAGTCTTGGTTCTCTTGTGGTTTCTCTTGTTTGCTCTGGTGAGTAGGTGTATCTGTGTTATTTAACCTTGTTTGTGCAGGTTCATGCCATCCTAAGCCAACTCAAGACCACAAGATAAGTATATGCATCACAGTCATGTGAATGAGAAGTTCTTGCTGATGTACATACTATTTGCAAGAAGGACTCATGAGCATGAAGGTACATTTCTCACATTCACATCATTTGCTCTGATGCATATAGCCAAGATACATGTAACACATTGCTTACTCTGTCATTTACGCATTCACATGCTCCTATATTCAATATTCACATGATTGCATACATGTAGGGGGAGCCTATGCATGTTACATGTCTTTCCAAAGCTTTACTTGCTATTCTCTATATCTTTATCTAAAGCTTTGATGTATGTTGTCATCAATTACCAAAAAGGGGGAGATTGAAAGCACAAGTGCTCCCTGGGTGGTTTTGGTAATTAATGTCAACATATCTCTTGTTGGACTAACACTTTTACCTAGTATGTTTCAGATAAGTTCAACAATGGAGTGGCATGGACTAGAGGATGTGGAACCCCTTCAAGATGCTAAGGACAAAGGATTGGCTCAAGCTTCAAGATCAAGACTCTACATTTTCTATTTTAGTGATCCAAGATCGCATTGAGTCTATAGGAAAAGCCAATACTATCAAGAGGGGATGAGGTGTTGCTTAATGGCTTGCTTGCTCAAAGTGCTTAGTGATATGCTCCAAAACCCTCAACTACCTTCCCACATCCACATATGACCTAAACCAAAAGTCAAACTCGGCCCCACCGATTCTTTCTATCCAGAGCCACCGAGTTCAGTTAACATAGCCACTGCCAGAAACCCTAATCAGTTCGGTCTCACCGATGGGATCTCGGTCTCACCGAGATGGGCTTGCAAACTCTCTGTTACCTGTTGCAATATTTTCGGTCCCACCGAGATATGCAATTGGCCCCACCGAGTTTCCTTGGCCAACTCTCTGTTTCGCTTATTACCCAAATCGGTCCCACCGAGTTTGAGTAATCGTTCAAACCGAGTTTTGGTTTTACCCTAACCCTAGCACATCGGTTCCATCGAGTTGAACTAATCGGTCCCACCGAAAACCCTAACGGTCACTAGGTTTACTAAATCGGTCCGACCGAGTTTTTCCCTTCGGTCTCACCGAGATTGGTAAATTGAGTGTAACGGTTAGATTTTGTGTGGAGGCTATATATACCCCTCCACCCACTCTTCATTCGTGGAGAGAGCCATCAGAACATACCTACACTTCCAATACACATTTTCTGAGAGAGAACCACCTACACTTGTGTTGAGGTCAAGATATTCCATTCCAACCATATGAATCTTGATCTCTAGCCTTCCCCAAGTTGCTTTCCACTCAAATCTTCTTTCCACCAAATCCAAATCCTATGAGAGAGAGAGTTGAGTGTTGGGGAGACTATCATTTGAAGCACAAGAGCAAGGAGTTCATCATCAACACACCATTTGTTACTTCTTGGAGAGTGGTGTCTCCTAGATTGGCTAGGTGTCACTTGGGAGCCTCCAACAAGATTGTGGAGTTGAACCAAGGAGTTTGTAAGGGCAAGGAGATCGCCTACTTCGTGAAGATCTACCGCTAGTGAGGCAAGTCCTCGTGGGCGATGGCCATGATGGAATAGACAAGGTTGCTTCTTCGTGGACCCTTCATGGGTGGAGCCCTCCGTGGACTCGCGCAACCGTTACCCTCCGTGGGTTGAAGTCTCCATCAACGTGGATGTACGATAGCACCACCTATCGGAACCACGACAAAAACCTCTGTGTCTCCAATTGCGTTTGAATACTCCAAACCCTTCTCCTTACATTCTTGCAAGTTGCATGCTTTACTTTCCGCTGCTCATATACTCATTGCATGCTTGCTTGATATGTATTGTGTTTGTTAAACTTGTTCTTAAACTCCACTTAAACTTAAGAATATTAAAAACTGCAACTTTTGGCACTTAGTGTCTAATCACCCCCCTCTAGACACCTCTTCTCGATCCTTTCACGGAGGAACACTTTGTGTGCTACCAAACGTCACAACGTAACTGGGTGATTATAAAGGTGCTCTACAGGTGTCTCCGATGGTGTTCGTGGAGTTGGCATAGATCAAGAATAGGATTTGTCACTCTGATTGTTGGAGAGGTATCTCTGGGCCTCTCGGTAATGCATATCACTATAAGCCTTGCAAGCAATGTGACTAATGAGTTAGTTGTGGTATAGTGCATTACAGAACGAGTAAAGAGACTTGCTGGTAACGAGATTGAGCTAGGTATTGAGATACCGACGATCGAATCTCGAGCAAGTAACATACCGATGACAAAGGGAACAACGTATGTTGTTATGCGGTTTGACCGATAAAGATCTTCATAGAATATGTAGGAACCAATATGAGCATCCAGATTCCGCTATTGGTTATTGATCGGAGACATGTCTCGGTCATGTCTACATAGTTCTCGAACCCATAGAGTCCGCACGCTTAAAGTTCCGTGATGATCGGTATTATGAGTTTATATGTTTATATGTACCGAAGGTAGTTCAGAGTCGCGGATATGATCACGGACATGACGAGGAGTCTCGAAATGGTCAAGACATAAAGATTGATATATTGGAAGCCTACATTTGGACATCGGAAGAGTTCCGGGTGAAATCGGGATTTTACCGGAGTGCCAGAGGGGTTACCGGAACCCCTCGGGGGTTAATGGGCCTTGTTGGGTCCTAGTGGAGACAGAGAGGGCCGGCCAGGGCAGGCCGCGCGCCCCTCCCCCTCTGGTCCAAATTGGACTAGGAAAGGGGGAGGGCCGGCGCCCCCCTTTCCTTCTCCTTCTCCCCCTTCCTTTCCCCCTCCTAGTAGGAGTAGGAAAGAGGGGAGTCCTACTCCTACTAGGAGGAGGACTCCTCCTCCTGGCGCGCCCTACAGGGCCGGCCGGCCTCCCCCTTGCTCCTTTATATACGGGGGCAGGGGGCACCCTAGAACACACAAGTTGATCATTGATCTCTCCCAGCCGTGTGCGGTGCCCCCCTCCACCATAATCCACCTCGGTCATATTGTAGCGGTGCTTAGACGAAGCCCTGCGTCAGTAGCTTCATCAACATCGTCAGCACGCCGTCGTGCTGACGAAACTCTCCCTCGAGCTCTACTGGATCATGAGTTCACGGGACGTCACCGAGCTGAACGTGTGCTGAACGCGGAGGTGTCGTACGTTCGGTACTGAGGATCGGTCGATCGTGAAGACATACGACTACATCAACCACGTTGTCATAACACTTCCGCTTAACGGTCTACGAGGGTACGTGGACGACACTCTCCCCTCTCGTTGCTATGCATCACCATGATCTTGCGTGTTCGTAGGAATTTTTTTGAAATTACTACGTTCCCCAACACCAAGGGGGAAGCATACCAGCCCACAAGGGGGTTGGCGCGCCCTTCCACCCCCTACTCACGCATCAAAGAGGGAGGGAAGTAAGGGGGAGGCGCCCTAAGG
The DNA here is from genome assembly GCF_003073215.2 of Triticum urartu. Lineage (NCBI taxonomy): Eukaryota > Viridiplantae > Streptophyta > Magnoliopsida > Poales > Poaceae > Triticum > Triticum urartu. Next base: position 516,789,177 of record NC_053023.1, read on the forward strand.
CAGCTAGCCCCCCTTTCCTTCCCCTCATGTTCAAATATGGAAGTGGGGCGGCTAGGCAGGCCTCTAGGGAAGCTGTCGGCCACTTCGAGGCGCCCTAGTGCTCCTCCTCTCCCCCCCTCCACCTATATATGTGTGGAGGGAGAGGGGCAACACATACCACGATCCCCAAGCCGTGTGCGGCGCCCCTCTCCCTCTAGTTCATCCTCGGTCATATTTTCGTAGTGCTCGGCGAAGCCCTGCGGAGATAGTTGCATCACCACTATCACCATGTCGTCGTGCTGCCGGAACTCATCTACTACTTCGCTCGTCTTGCTGGATTAGGAAGGCGAGGAAGTCATCGAGCTGAGCTGAACGCGGAGGTGTCGTACGTTCGGTACTTGATCGGGTTGATCGTGAAGATGTACGACTACATCAACCGCGTTGATAAACGCTTCCGCTTAATGGTCTACGAGGGTATGTAGACACTCTCTCTTCTCTCGTAGCTATGCATCTTCATGGATAGATCTTGCGTGTGCGTACATTTTTTTCTTTTCCATGCAACGTTCCCCAACACGTGGGGCCTAGGGCCTACATGTTTAGTCCCATCAAGAGGGATCGTGTGTATCAAAATGCACGGCGGTTAAGGCATAAACGTGGGAAAGCATGAGATTTACTGCCGCGTGGCGCAGTTGCTCTACTGTCGCTTCGCATTCCCCTTCCTATAAAAGGAGGGGGCGACGAGGGAGATGCATTTACGCTCTCTTTCTCCCCTGCCCTCATCTTTTCCTCGCGCCTCGAGCGCCAGCGCTAAGCTCTCAAGTCTCAACATTCCACGCAAACCGCAATACCCCCAACCATCCCAACATAACCGGTGATCGTCAGCAGTGGAAACTAGCTGACGTAGGCAAGGCCCCTACTCTGGCGCCCAAGGTGGCATTTGTCACCAAGGGTAAGTGGAAGCTTTGCACGATGAAGAAGAAGGTGAAGAAGAAGAAGACCACAACATTAGGCCGGGAACAACCAAACGTCATGTTTTGCATCTCCACATTCATAATTGTCGACTCTTCTCAATCTAACACCATGTATCAAACAACTCATGATGCAATGCATGCAATCAAATGAAATGCAAACATGGTTTATAGCTTGTATTACCTCGGGCAGTCTTTACCGAGCCACATAAACAAAACATGCAACTTTGTAAAAAGTTCATGTATTATTTTTTTTCCCAAATCCAATAAAAAGTTCACAAAAAATGAAAGAACTTCGTAAGTTTGAAAAATCTCATGAATTTGGAACAAGTTCACAAATTTAAGAAAAGTTCATGAATTTGAAAATAGTTCACAATTTTAAAAAGTTCACTAAACGAAAATGTTCAAGAGTTATAAAAATGTTCATAAAGGTTAAAAATGTTCACATTTTTTAAAATAGTTCACAGATTTAGAAAATTGAAATTTAAGAAAGATCACTCATTTGAAAAATGAATAAATAAAAATTAAAAATATAAAAAAGGAAAACCGTGTAAACCCCATGCCTGGGAAAATCGCAAGGACAAAAAAACTACATGGGCTGGATTCACCACATACTACTGAGAGGCGTGTGCCGCGGGGATCCTATACGGCGCTTAGGGCGCTCGCGATCGAGGTAGCGCGTACCCCTCGCAGCACGGGTGTCTTATGGGCCGGCCCGTTTTCCTCTTTCTTTTTTCTTTTTTCGTTTTTTGTTTTCTTTTTTTCTTTTCCTTTTTATTTCACTTTTTTCTTATTTAATTTTTCAACTTTTTTTCGAATTTTCTTTTCAAATTCAAGAACATTTTTTTGTTCATTGAATTCAACAAATGTTCATCAATTCAAATTTTGTTCATCTATTTTTCAGAAAAAATGTTATAGAATACAAATTTTGTCCATCAAGTTCAAAAAATGTTCATCGGATTCAAAATCTGTTCATCAAAGACCAAATAATGTTCATCATTGTTGAAAAACGCTCATAAAAATATGTTCATCGCATTAAATTTTTGTTCATCGGTATTTAAAAAATGTTCATCAAAATTCAAGTATTTAAAATGTGTTCATCAAATTCTAAATTTGTTCAGCGTTTTCAAAAGATGTTCATTCTTTTGAATCACAAACATTTTTTAATTCAAGAACTGTTTTTTTTTACAATTCACAATTAACAATGTTTTGAAATTTCAGTTTTTGAATTTTTGAATCATGCTCTACCAGCGGGGGGTCCCCCATGTTTTATTCTACATTTGGCGAATCATGCTCTACCAGCGGGCAGTGGCCGGTACATATATGCATACGGTGACTGGTACTCCCTCCGTTCGGAAATACTCGTCCTAGAAATGGTTGTATCTAGACTTGTTTTAGTTTTAGATACAACCATTTCTAAGACAAGTATTTCCGAACGGAGGGAGTATATTCTTAGGATGGGGCGCCTAAAAGGAATGACACATGCGACATACATGTCCCAAGTTATTTATTACAGTAGAAAGGAGATCTGTCAATTTTGAAGAACTCGCTACGACGAGACATCAAAGCAATAACAACAACAACAACAACAACAACAAAAAGACGTACCAAGATTATCGTCTAGCTAAGCTAAGACTAGGGGTGTGTATTTGGAGTCGTCGGCTAGCCAGAAAGGGTAGCCGATTTTTCTGAATAGAAATCATAGTACTATCATAGCATGTTCAGAATGCATGAATTTTGCGGTAACTAGTAGAGATTTATTCGTGTGTCATGTTCCTACGGATGTCTCATGCATTACAATGGTGAGCGGTGTGGGTGCACAAGAGAGCTAGCAAGCTTCTGTTAAACAAAGGGTAAAAAAAAGAGGCAAACTAAACTACTGCTTAAAAACTAGTGAGAGATCAATAACAGGGGAAGAGCAACGGGTCACCTCAGCACCAAGAGACCAACACAAACAGGAAAAGAAAATGCAAAGATAGCCTGCCTTGCTTGCAAGGCAAGGTACATGCCTCCTCCCACACAAATGCACCACAATCCTTCCCCTTTTCTCTCTCAACTCTTCTCCCAAAGCACATTCGTTGTATCCATACACATGTCATGTGTATGCACAATCTCATGTCAAACATGATGGCCTGCACTGCAGCTGACACAAAGATCGGAGAGAACAAACCGACCAAAAGCCCAAAAGGTTTCCACAGGCACAAAATCTGATTTAATACTAGCACCAAAGCTGTTGAGGAGTTTGTGCATAAAGTTCAAAAAAAAAGTTCTTGGCATTTGCCACGCCTGATGCCTCGCACAAAAAAGAAAAGAAGGAAAAGCAACTAGCGGCGAGAGACACTACTAGCAAGCAATGACCGCACCTGCTGCTGGAATCAATAGAGGCAGCATCATGGTGCTCTGCCTGTCACTGTTCCCCCTTTCCGTTCATCGGTTCATGTCCGGGGTCGCCCTACCCGCCACTGGCCTGTGGGCCAACGGAGCTCCGGTGGTCAGGTCAGCAGTAGGTGCCACCGGAGTCGCTGTGGAAAGGAGGATCCCGGCGATCCTGCTGCAAGAACCAACACCAGCATGTGACAGCAACAAACGAGGCGCCACCCCACTGGCGTGTGGACAGCCAGCCAGCGCGTTTGGAAGCAGCTGCATTTCCTTGGTCATGAATGAACACTAAGATTCAGATTTCAGAGCCTTGTCGGCATCATTTTGTTCAGAAATCTCTATGGATAGCATTCTGCTACTACCGACAAGGTGTTGCGGTCCAAGTTACAGCAGGTGCATATGAGAAGATGTGTGAGGCAAAAGAGAGAACATGTACTGACAAGGAGAGGATTGTTTGTTACACAAGCTGCCAAAATGAAATCCACTCGACTGCTGATTGGGGAATCAGCTCTTTTTACAATAAATATATCAGATTGATTATTCCATGATCCAATGAAGCAGCACCTTCATGAGAAATAACAATACTGCAAGAAAATTTTGTGTGGCCTGCTGATTTTGCTTCTCAGTGTGACTTGCGGAGATTGGGGAACAGCCCATGGATATGCTCCGGCATCAGATCGTGCCTCGTGAGAATCCCAACAATAGGAAATCTCTGCATCGAAACAAGAAGAAAAAATTGTTAACGCCCTATAATTGGCAATAATAATATATCAGATACAGCTGCAGTATGAACCTCATATATCATGCAAACAAAAAAGTGCAATAGAATATTTAAGGATCTGGGGCATGTATGGTTATTATTATGGGGATAGAGAGGTCTCACCCCTGGGGTCTTTGGCACAACCAGCAGGTGTCTTAGCCCTAGTGCCCTGAACAGGACTGCAGCCTTTGCAAGCGACATTGTTTCGACCACCGTGTACGGCGAAGTGTTTGTGATTGGATGGAGATCCACATACATCTCCATTTCTTCCTCGGTGAAATCTAGGTCCTCGATTTTCATACCTTTCCCGGAACCAGGCTTTGCAAAGTCAAACGCACCAAATCTTCTGAGCACAAAGCTACCACTTGTTTTCACCTTCTCCTTCATGAAGTTCCTCCCACTCAGAAGAACCAACACATGTGACCTAAGCACCAGCCCAACCAGCTCCGGAGCTTCTGATACAGGCGGCTCGTCGACCACTGGGAACCCGTTGTGGCCCGTGATCCTTAACGCATGAACGATATTGCCCACCTTCTCAACACCCGAAAAGGAGATGAGTGGCCCAGACACAACATCACTAGCTACAAGGTGCCTCATGTACGGTTCAGCATGGGCCTCCATGAATGGCAAGCCTTTCATCACCACGATCTGGTCATACACACCTTTGTTGAAGCAATCGGCTATGGTCTTCGATATCAGGAGGACGAGCATGACCAAGGGGAGCATATGGAGCTCATTCGTGAGCTCCAGAAGGATCACGCAGACCGACACGGTCATTCTCATTGTTCCACCAAGGAAAGATGCGGCACCCAGCAGTGCAAAGAGGCCAGGGTCGATGTCAGACATGGGACCTAGAAGTGTCCCCACGATGCGCCCATATGTTGCCCCGGCAAGTATTACCGGGATAAAGAGACCAGATGGGACAGCAATACCATACGTCACGAGACCAAGGCAGTAGATGGCGATGAAGAAGACGAAAAGGCTAGACATGTGGAACTCATTTTCGGTACCACGGCTGAAGAGATTGCGGATGGCGTCGTCATTTGTGTTGAAGAAGAGTGATGCAAGACCATTGTAATGACCAGGCGGGCACTGGAAGCTCTTAAAATTTCCAGAGCGGCCAATGGTGGGGCATTCCTCCATCGAACCAACAGGGCATGGGGAGCACGCAGCAAGCCAAGGGAGCCCATAGGAGCATGCCGAAGTGATGATCGATATTGTGATGGTGAGAAGGATCTTTGATGGAGCACCTCTCCTGCATGGAAGCATGACAGTGTAAATGAGGTTTTTTGTTTTCAAACTGAGAGATAACTGGCAAAAGTACATGAATGTAAACTTACTCATTGATAATGCTGTAGACACGAAGAATCCTATCCAGGAGAAAGTTGAAAAGGCCTCCGAAGACGCCACCAATTACTCCAAGAATAATAATCGCGATGAGATCTTGAGTACCATATGATGGGACGTTCGAGCTAAGATCAAACATAATCAACCCTCCTTGACCAAAGAGACCACATTTTCCTTTACGACAGAACTCAATCAGGGCCCTCAACACTACTGCAACAACAGCAGTTGTAAAGAATGTTCTCCACAGAAGAGCACTTCGCCACCTGAATAAACAAAAGGAGAACCTTAGTCATGGGAAAATTTAAAAAGAAACGCAATAAAATGAACACGTTCACATAACAATCATATTAACCATGCATGAATGTGAAACAGAAGCAATACATTTGTATTATTTAACTACCTACTCCACATTCAACAGGACACATAAGGTTTACAAACCCATCCGATCAATAGCTTCTTCCACATTCAAATTCAAAATATGGAAAATTATAGATGTGAATAAGATTTTAAGTTTTTTATCTGAAATGTTATTTCACCTGAAGACCAACTCGAATTCGATAAATCAATAAATATAATATTTTGCCACTATATGTCTAATTAATTGGACAATTTTCTTGAAAAAATGTAAAATTGATGTTTCATTAGGTAAGCTCAAATTGCAAGCTAGTAGTTATGCAGATATCCAATTCGACCAGATCGAGTAGAAGTTCAAATTGAGTTTGTATTTGCCTTTTCATATGGATCAAATATCATTTGACCACTATCCAATTTGTTTTCACCCCTAGACCCATGTACTTCTTCCACAAAGAGGTTTATCCATTTTCAACTAATTGCCTTATCAGCATACCAACTTGTGGTCTGTACCATTTTAATGTCAGGTTTAGGTCGATGGACAATGCAGGTATTTTTTTTAACTATTCGATTTGTAGTTTCAAAGTGGTAACCAGAAACACGGTTATAAAAAATTTAGAGCACATTTGACAAGATTATCATCTACATTAAGGTATGAATGAACAGCTTGAGAAGGGAAAGAGGTGCTACCATGATGCTGCTTCCTCGAGAGCAAAGAGTACACCACCAACAGGTGCACGAAATGCGGCTGCCACTCCAGCTGCTGCACCACATGTAATCAAATCTCGTCTATCCCTATCATTCTTGAAATATTTCAGCCAATTCCATGTGAGATGGTACTTGCGTGATCCCCCCTGACCAAGCAAGTTGGCAATGCATGCCCCTGTATGCACCATGGGACCTTCTTTTCCAAGTACAAATCCACCTGAAACTCCAAGTATTGAACCAAATATCTGCAGCGGAATTGAAGAAAGTTATGAGAACAACATAATTTGACTCTGTATACAATTAGAAACAACTGTTTGTATTGGTCCAATGATTTGCCAGCTGGTTATACTCCATCACTTTATTCTGAAGTTATCAACCATATGCGCTGCAACTGAATCTTTTCTCTCTTCAGAGTTCCACAAATGACAAGCTGTGGAAAGTAGTGGGTTTGCCTTTGGCATCACAAATCTGAAGAAATCTCAACAATGAGACCATAGGAATTTTCTAAAGTTTCTGACAAAACTAAAACGGAAATAAAATAATGATGAGTGTCCTCATGTAACAGATGTCTTGTCCGGAATGGCCTACAGGCTACAGCCATAAGATAAAGGATGCTGCAGAGTTTCAACTATAGATTAATTTTCCAAGTTATTTTATTTCTGTAGCAGATAGGATTTTGCTTATCATATGAAGGACTGTAAGCAGCAGTTTAGGCAAATCACTACAGCTGGAAAGAAATCATGGATGGTACCATATAATCTCTGACTGCTCGTCAAAAATTCTGAAACCTAATACCTCCAAAGACAGAATTACTTGTTTGAGATTTCAGAACGTCGCTATTTCCTTTCCTATACTACCTAGTAGTAGCACTGAAAAGGTATCATAGGTTCTGTGACAAGCATGCAAATCATTTCATAGGTAAGGATGCAAATTCCAGCAATGATCCAAGTAATCTAATGAGATAAGCTAGAATAATTCTTTTAACATAATGTAGGTATTACTCAAAACGTAATAAAGCATGAATCTGAGTTAAATCTTACCTTCACAAAGAGTGTGCTGGGAGCTAAAATAGAGTAAGCATCAACTCCGTTAAGATATGCTTTAACTTCAGGGATGCCAGACCCAGCAGCAGCTGGTGCTATGTAAGCGCATAGTGCTGCAGCAGTGGCTCCCAAGACTAGATTGCAGCCTCCATATGCCAAAAATGCTGTGAAGTACCTGCACTGGAAGCAGCACGCAATCGACAACTTCACATTACTCCATTGCTGCAAAGTGCAAACAGTATGGGGAAACAACATGCTAATGTATTTAAACTAGACCTTATGGTAAAACAGCAAAAGCACCGGAGTGAAGCTTTACCTCTTCTGGAGCATAAGATCACCTGTGAGCACCAATTTGAATCCAGCAATATTCTCGACTGCAAGGTTGTTGAAGAAGCCAACAAGCCCAGTCAACAAGCCAATAAGCAGAACTAACGCCCATTTGAGAACAACATACTGAAATATCTGGTTCTTCTTTCTCGATCGCCAGTCTTGCTTGAAAAGATCATTCTCCACAATTCTGAAACACACAGCACAGTGTTTTCAGAGCGCAAGTAATGAAACAAGCCTACCGAAGTACGTATACGGTATTACCATGTGCATTTTTGCACGCCACATTATTTTTTCCCCTTGAGAATTCAATCGTCGAACTTATGCAACAGCCCTCTTTTTTTCACATTATTGTCATCTTATATAGTTTTGCACATTGCAGTCAGTGAATAAACATCTAAATTCATCAAAACTTTGATACATAAACAAATTACTGCTTGCTTGTGTAAATGGACTACAACTCCCCATTTTACCCCCTTTTCTTCAATGATAGCTTTGTGGTTTGTGCAATCGGCTCGACACTTAATGAGTGTTACTCGAAGTAGTACGTTCCTAGGATTGCATTCGAAAGAAAAATCCTGGCGTTGGACAGGTAAAGAACCTTATAATAATCCTAGATGACAGTATCCGCGTTCTTTAAAATAAAAAGTAGAGAGTTTAAAAAAAGTACAGTTCTGTATATACAAGACAAAAGGGATCACGCTTTCGGAAGGATAACGTATTCCCCTTGGGAATTCAGCAGAAGATGCTAACGAACTTCCGTGCGTTCAAGTCAAACATTAAAATTAGTGGAGACGGGGAGGGGGGAGAGGGGCGCTTACTCGTAGTCGAGGCTCTCGATGGCGAAGACGTTGGCCCCGACGATGGCGATCTGGGAGGTGGTGTTCATGGTGCGCTTCCGCAGCAGCCGCTCGCGCGGGCCGTCGTCGTCGTCGTAGCGCAGCAGCGCGTCGGACGAGGCGTACCTCCCCGCGCCGCGCCACCCGCCGCCGTCCATGCTCTCTATGTCGTAGTTGAAGCTGCCCTCCCGCTCCGGCAGCGGCGACGGCGGCGGCGGCTGGTGCTGGTTGGAGTTGGAATGCGGCGCGTGGTCGCCGTCCATTCTTGCTTCCTAGCCGTCCGCGCCTTGCTGCTTGCTGACGCTTGCCTCCTCTCCTTGGGTCCCTGCGCTTTATGGGAGGCGCGTGAGCTACAGAAATGGTAGCGAGTGAAAGCGCGAAACAATAAATAAAAAAGGAAGGGCGCGGGGGATTAAATCAGGCCGAAATCGTATCAGTGGAGCTTCTTCTATCTGTCTACAGCATGTGAAAAAATCTGGGGGAAAATAAAATCTTAGATCCGTCTGGAGCACACGTGTTCCACGTGACTTTGACAGAAACCCAATGGCGAATCCTTCGGGTTTTTTTTCTGGTGGGAATTTATTTCTTTTCTTTTGCTGCGAGAAGAACAAGAAAATTTCCGAAACCGATGGAGCAGGAAACGGACGGGCCATCGCGCTGGCGAACCAGCGAGGGCCAGCGGACAAGCGCTGCGCATTTTATGGGCGGCCCTGGGCCCTGGGCCCTGGCACGCGCACGCCGGCCACGGCCAGCGAGCGACGCTGCTGTCGCCGCGGCCTTCCGTCGAGATGCAAAGAAAGCCGTTCACAGGCATCATGCCGGCCCCCCGCGTGTTGTTTGACGAAATGCCAAACTCAACGCCGACGGTGGACGACCCCTTCTACAACCAGTACATGGAGAACATGATCTTTCAGGGTGGGCATGGCCGTGCCTACGACCCCGATGAGACCCAAAGTCAGGATGGCCGCGCCCAGTACGTGCCCGATGAAGAGGCCGACGACGTCAAGGCCAGGCAGAGGCAGCTCGACATCGAGGCCACCAATGCCGCCACCAAAGCGAAGGAGGTGGCCCTTGCGATCATGAGCGTGGACTTGTCGAAGATGAGCGACAAGACGAGGGCCTGGTTCGAGGCCAAGCAGAAGGAGATGCTCGACGCCGAAGGCCTGAACCAGGTCGTCCGATTGGCGTGGCCGTTCTTTTTGGAGGCTGGCATGGGTGCCGCCCGCCCGCTGGGCCGCTGGCAGTGTGCCGGCGAAAAAACATTCATTTTGGAGGCCGGCTGTGTTGCCGGCTGCTGGCTGTGTTGCCGATGAGGACAACTATTCATTTTGGAGGCTGACTGTGTTGCCTGCCGCTGGCTGTGTTGCCAGCGATGGTCGTGTAGGCCGCTGGCTTTGTTGCCGGCGTGATGAACTAGGGTCGTGAACTGGGGCTTGGCATTTGAAACGTCCTTTTTTTTTTAAATAGACGCAGACAGAATGGGGCAAAAGGATGCGGCCGCGCGCTGGGCGCACGGCCACCGCATTTCAAGACAGGTCCGGACACGATCCCAAATCCCTATCCGAAGGGACAAAAACCGGACAAAACGGACGTTCGTTTGGGATCGCGCGATGGAGTTGGCCTAATTATCAGGTGCTCTCTGGCAGGTAATAAACGGGCGGAAAAGAAGAGAAAATATGTGAAGCTCACGATGCCCGCCGGTAGGGAAGAAAACAACGGGCGCTGGTGGGCCCGCCTAGCTTGCCGGTGATATCCGGTGCAGGCGAGAGAGAGGTACTCCTCCACTATTCATTCAGATAAAGACGCCGGCTGTCTGTCTCTTGTATGGGTCTGTACTGGTTTCGCGCCAAACCGAAATCAAGTCGAGGAGAGGAGGTAACCTAGTTATGGCGACATGGGTTGAGATCACTGTTCACTGCCATTACAACGTCACGCACGTACGAGTCCATCTTAGCCATCCCCTAACAGAAGCAAAAGCCATTTTCTACGTCCGAAAGGGATGGAGTTCCATTCTTGCACACCGCCGCACGCCTGTCATTCTCAATTAAATTAAGGAGTCCTAAAAACAGGGTCAAATTGGCAGCCATACACTAGCGGCCTCCCAACTACTGTTGCACGTGTAAAGGCGGTGGATTCCCGCTTCAACGGGACGAATCGGGTTCGAGATCTTTCTTTCCAACGCCCGGAAGAGAAGAATAGGGTTCGAGTCCACACGTCGCGGCCAGCTTTGCCGCCCACTCACGGCTCATCTCATCATTGTTAACTCGATCCTCCAGTTGCCTTTCCGGATCGATCAATCAGCGGACTGTTTCGTTCATCTCCTTCATCTTTATCCTTCCCACATGTGGACAAGAGGACAAGAAAAGTCGCTCAAAAGAGAGCTAGGAGTAATCACATCCTACTATCTCTTTTTAATACTTCTATACGAACTCAGCTAATCCACTGCTCGGTATAGTAGATGTTATATAGAGTTCGATGACAAGGCTCAATCAAATGAGCAGGGCAACAGAATGCTACAAAAAGGGCACTAAGGTAACTTGCTGAATGTACGTGTTGCAACGTGTATAGTCTACCAATGTGCAGTAGAGGCAGCAGCAGAACGAGTTCTAGACCATGATGGCTGAGATATCTCCTGTAGAGAGAGAAAATAGACCATGTAGTTTTCTTTTCAGTTTTTGCTAGGTCTTAGTCTATACTATCTTCCTTTGATTTTGCATGGAGATTCGTATAATTTTTTTCAGTTTTTATTTTTACATCCTGTACTTCTTTTCAAATTTTGTGCCCCGTATGCTTTCCTATCACAATTTCACGTCACGCCGAGGCCATGAAGGGATGCACGAGGACAACTGAGAGGCTCGCCGTGTGGCTGGCACGTCGGGATCGAGCTTGGCCTTGTGTTTGTTTGCCGTTATTTCTGTTGTTGGGAGAAATTAAGCAGTACTAGCAGTTCTTAGATGACGTACGTAGAACACTTGTGGCCACACCCATCGCCCTATCTAATTCAAAAGATTACCAGCATATAACTCGAAGAAAAAAACTACCAGCAGCATCGACATAGCGTACTGCTCTTGGAGAATCAATGAGCATGGTCCGGGCATGAGCATGCTCGCCCCATCAGCATCCATCCATGTGCTAAGAAGTAACCGCAAGTTTGGACGGGAAACGAGAACGAATGGAATGCAAATTAACAAGCAGCGCAACAGGCGGCTCATGTGCTGCCCGAGATGGAGCTCGAGATTACCTGACGGCCTTGGTTCGACTCGGCGCCCCTTCGCCGCGAAGAATCGCCTGCTCTGCTCCTCCTCTCCCCTGCTTCTCCTCTGTGCTGGCGGAGACAGAAGAGTGCGTGACCCGCAACAAGAAGGCGCGGGGCGTACGGAAGCCCGTGGAGAAAGTGGAGGGAGGGAGGGAGGGAGAAGAAGAGAAGGCGGGACAAGTCACAAGTCAGGTGGCGGTATAAAAGAAAGAGACGCTAGAGACGATGGCGAGATCCAGAGCCGCGCCCATTGGCTGCCGCGCCGTTTCCCTCGCTTAATATATGCGCATCAAATGGCAGATCGTATATTGTTTCAGTGAAAAAATATATGAGAGGTTGGATACCTTCCCTTCCGACGCACTCGATCGCGGCTTTATCCGGGGCCGGCTCATCGGTGTTCCCAATCATGGCGCGGACGTGGGATCTGCTGCTGGCCTGCTGCGCTGCCCGGGAACGTGTCCCTCGTGGCGCCGCCGGGGCCCGCGGCCAGCACGGACGCGTGGGACGACTGATCGACGGCTGTGATCGACTGCACCGGCGCCCTGACCTGTCTGTGGTCTCTTTCGCTGTTTCTCGTCGGTGCTGTTCCTTCTTTTCTGGCTTCATAATTATCTGCAGTACTTTTCCTTCCGGCCTACGAGTAGATTGGTCGGCTTGATCGTTTCTGAGATAGGAGTACGACTGTGCTTGCCGACCACCGGCGCCGGGGCATCGTCGTCATGGGTACGTCGTGCATCACGGGCCGGGCGGCCTCCTTGATTATCAACCCGATGGGATGGTTTGCATGCATCACGGGGCGGCCTCATTGTCAAATTAAGCCTTGATACGGACGGCTCTTCTGTAGCAAGAGATAAAGATTCAAAGAAAGCAGCCAGAGGGATCTACAAGGTCAGAGAAACGCACGATGTTACTTTGCCTGAGCTACGAGGTAATCCCAGAAGCACCGGTCGCCGTAATGTCATATCATTACCTCAGGCAGAGACCAGAGGAATTTGGGAAAAACTTACCTTCAGCCGACCAATCTCGTGCGAGCGTCCGTCACCTCCGCGTCCTTTGGATTGACTCTTCATCATAGGGTCGAAAGCAAGCCCTTTTGTGTTCACGTTTTCTGCAATTGAGCCTTTGTTTCAGAAAAAGAGAGTTCGCAACTGGCCACCAAAGAGGGGTTAGATCCTGTAGTGGCGGACACCGTGCGACTGGGAGGGTGGCAACGACGAGGATTCCGGCCGGATCTTATCGGATCCGACGAGGATGGCATGTAGGGACGTCCAGGACTGGCAGGGGCTGAGACACGTGCGTCTGGGAGGGCGACGGCGGCGAGGTTTCCAGCCGGTTCTCGCCGGATCCGACGAGGACGCCGTGCAGGCAGGAGGCGGGGACGTCCGCGAGCGGCGGGGGCTCGGCTCTGCGAGGTCCGGCGGGGTTGGAGGCGATCTTCACAATGACGAGTCTCCGTCGGCGGCGGCCAAGGTTGGAAAAAGCGGTAGGCGTAAGCGAGGCGATTGGCCTTCGCCTAGTGCCTAGGCGGTGCCTAAGCGTCCTAGGTGCGGCCTAGGCAGTAATATAGTTTTTACTCGTAGTGTATTTTGTGATTATTATATGGGTGTTGATATTAGTTTAGGGCATATAAATAAGTTAATTACCGTCTAATGTCATTAGAATATAACCCGTTTGCCAAATCAGCATTGTATATGGCATGATTTCTTGCTTGGGTAGGTAATTCCTTGCTTGCCCTGCCTAGAGCTCCATTTATGCCCTAGGCGAGGCGTTTGGCCATTGCCTAGCGCCTAGGCGTGCCTAAGCGCCTCCTAGGCACTGTCTTTTCCAACAGAGGCGGCAGCGCAAGGGCGGGGACGTGCGGTGCTGATCCTCCGTCACCACCATCTAGCAGAGCTCGCGGCGAACACGCTTTTTTTGCAACTTCCTCTCTGTTGAAAGATTTTCTGGAACATCAATCATGTTGTAAAACATTTCTTCCGTAACATCATATGAAGGCGAAGATTAAGAAAAATCTACAACATTACCATTGTTGCAAAGTTTTTCTGCAACAAGACCTTCATTGCAAAAGTTTTCTGTAACAAGACATGTGTTGTAAAGATTTCTGCAACGAGACCTCTGTTGCAAATGGTGAAAGGCGTTGTCGTGGTTCTAACTCTGACAGTGATGTAGGGGGGTATGTATGGAGAGGCTAGATCTTACCTATGGAGGAGTTGTAAGCACATGAGGATTACGAGTTCAGGCCCTTCTCGGAGGAAGTAACAGCCCTACGTCTCGGTGCCCGGAGGCGGTCGACTGAATTATGTGTGTATGAATAACAGGGGTGCCAACCCTTGATACTGAGGAGGGGGGTGGCTTATATAGAGTTCGCCAGGCCGCTCCAGCCCTCAGTAATGCAAGGTTTAAAGTACATTAAGATTGGGTGTTACTGTTAACGCCCCTAATAAAGTGCTATGATGACCATAAAAGCTACTTAATGACCGACCGTTTACGTGCAGGGTGACTTTAGATCCCCTGGCAGTCGAGTGGTTGGAATTTGGTTGAGTGATTGCTTCGTGGTCGAGTGTCTTGAATCTGTCGAGTGGGATACCTCCAAGTCGATTGAAAGGTGACTTCTTCTAGGGATTTCCTTGGGTAGGGTACTTAGGACAGGTCCATGCCCCTATCCTAGGTACATAGCTTCATCATTAGCCCCCGAATGGATCGAGGTTCGAGTGGGGAATGAGTTGGGGATCTTTCCGACTGGTTCTTCATGTTATATGAATGTCTTGTTTTGGATCAATTGTCATGGATGACGTCGTCAACTTCTTTCAGTCGCCTTGATCCATTCTTGGCCTCTTGTCGAGTGAATTTCTTTACTTGTGAAGTTCCGAGTGACGGTGTGAAAGGGATCTTCTGTTTGACGAGTTGTTCTGCGGCCCGCGGATTCTGCGGGATTTGAATTTCGGGAAGCGCGCGGGACGGGGGCGGCCGCAGTAATCGGATGGGATAGGACGGAAGCTCCTCGATCCCCGCACCACCTTTTTCGCCACGTACCGCGCGCGCGCCTGTTGCGGGATTTGACGGGATTGCCTGGGCCTACCAGTCAGCCACTCGGAAGCGACCTCTTATAAGTTGCCGGCTCGGGACCCCCGAACAGTGCGCCTTCACTTTTCCCCCTTCCTTCACAAGATCCTCCGCCACCTCCGCTCCCACCTTGGTGCCGTAGGTCTGTTCAAGCTTCGCCGACGACGATGGTGAAGGAGAAGACGTCGGCTCTGGAGCGCGCGAAGAAGGCGGCGGTGCAGGGGAAGGGGAAGAAGTCCGCTCGGGGCGGATCTTCCTCGGGGACTGCTCTGCCCAAGGATTGGATCCAGGGCGACTGGATGCCGTCGGTGATTCGGCAGGATGATCTCGATGATCTGGTCGAGGGGGGATTCATTCCCCATGAATCTGCGCGCCTCCCGGGGAAAGAAGTCGAACCCCAGCCTCTTGATGGTGAGTGCGTCCTCCTCGCCACCCATATCGATCGTGGATTCTCTCCGCCTCCTCATCCTTTTTTCCGGAGCTTCTTGAACTTCTTCGGAGTGCAGCTCCATCACTTTACTCCCAATTCTATTGTGTATCTTGCTGCTTTCGTTTCCTTGTGTGAAAACTTCTTGGGTTGCCGCCCTCATTGGGGACTCTTCAAGCACATCTTCACTTGCCGCTCTCAGTCGGTTAAGAAGGCCAAGTCGAGTGACGAACGGACGCAGGTGATCCAGCTGTGCGGGGGCCTGGCGATCCAGATGAGGGGAAAAAGTTCCTTTCCGTCTATCATTTTTCCCGAGTCAGTCTGTGGGTGGCAGTCGACTTTGTTTTACTGTAAAGACCAGGTGACCCCAGGACAGTCGGCTGGGCTTCCCCCTTTTTCTCTGAATCGAGCACAAAAACCTGCCTCTCTGAAAGTGACGCCGGAGGAAAAGGCGCAAGTCAAGGTGCTGGTCGGTCGAGTGGTTCAGCTTGTCCGCGAGGGTGTGACTGGCATGGACTTGTTGGAAGTCTTCCTTCGGAGGCGCATCCAACCTCTTCAGGCTCGTGACCACCCGATGTGGCTGTACTCGGGTCTCGAAGACACCACTCGGATTCACCCAGAGGAGGTCACTGACGAGATGTTGGAAGGGTGGCTGTCGAGTATCACAGGGAATAAGGACAACCCCCGAGGAGCCAGGAGGATTCCTCCATTCGACCAAACATACAAAGTGGACAAGGTCTGACCTTGCGTTTCCGACTGTGATCTTGCTTTCTTTATTTGTTCTTTTTGGATCAGTCGATTGACTTTTGTCTCGTTTGTTGTCCTCTAGGCCACTACTGAGATGTACTCGACACCCAATGGAGCACAGGAGCAGGCCGAGGAAGGAGAGGCGAGCGGAGGCGAAAGGGGAGACGAGGGAGAAGAGTGGGAATCTGACGGCGAAGGAGAGGGGCATGACGACGACTCCAGTGAAGAGGAGGAGGAAGAAGTCAAACCTCCCCGCTCGGAACGGCGATCCAAGCTTACACACGACCCTGCGCGGGAACGTGGTAAGGCGACTGTCCCTGTTGGGCAGTCGTCGAAGCGCCCTCGGACCTCATCTCCAGCGCCAACAGAAAAAGCTCCCAAGCACCCACGCGCGACGCCGCCCAAGCCGCCCAAGGCTCTGCCCAAGATGAAGATGACTGTCCCCACCATTTCTGGGTAATAATAGAATTTGTTTTCCTTTGTCGAACATGACGGACTCTTGGTCGACTCATTGAATAAGCTAACTGACTTTCGAAATTTGCAGTGCTGCCACCTCGGAGATCTCCGCCAAGGACGATGATCAAGAGATGGAAGACGCTGTTGCCTCCAACCCCGGTACGATTACTGATGCTCTGCTTTTAGTCGACTGACGATTTCTTATAATTCCTGTCGATTGGATTTTTCTTGTAGCTCCTCCTCATGTCATTGACCTCCCTGATGATGGCGATGAAGTGCCGCTGAGGGCGCAAAGGAACGGAGGGCGCCGGCTGGCAAGACCCCACAAACTACTCCGGCGCCTGAGGCCGCAGTCCGGGAGGGTGGTGATACCACTCAGGTTTCTGTGACCTTCGCTGAACCTCTGACGAGTGTCCAGCCTTCGACGTCGACTGCAAATCCGCCTTCGCTTTTTGCCACACACCACGTCCCTGAGGACCAAGTGGGTGCCGCTAAAGAGGCTATACGCCAGGCGGGGATCATGATGGAGCAAGTGAAGGTGGTTCAGGAAGCCAGCCAAGCAGCTTATGACGCGAGCTCAGCTCTTCAGAGCAACGTCCAGGTCAGTCGATTCACCGCTTGTTCTGTTAGGATATGCTATCTGAAGAATCTCTTTTCCGAAGATCTTTATATCTGTACGCCCACTGGGTGTGTCTATTAATCTTTTTTGCGAGTGGGGGCACGCTAAGTGCACCCACTGGGTGTAGTCCTCGAGACTACGGTGGACTGCTGGCAGTCGACTGTAGTCTTTATATTGTGTTGCTTTAGCTGAACTTCTTCACTCGGTCTGGTCAGGCCTTGATTTTTTTTGGTCGAACCAGTGAGGGCACGCTGAGTGCACCCACTGGGTGTAGTCCCCGAGACTACTGTCGAATGTTTTTGATTCGGCTGTAGTCTTAGAAACGCCATCATTGTCTCTTGGTTACTCGGAAGCAACTTATCTTGGATGTCTGTCGACTGATTTTTTGCAGAAATCCTGCGAACTTGTGGCTCGCTACACTGAGTTGGAGAACAAACAGATCCAGCTGAACCTTGACTTGAAGCTTGCTCAGGAGAACTTGCAGAAGGCGAGGGACGAAGCAAAAGGTATGGCTGGTGAGCTTTTGTCGACTGTCCTTTCTTTCTGGCCGTCCTCGATGTTGATCTCACTTGCTGTTTCGCAGACAAAATGGAGGAGGCTCTGAAGAAGAAGGATCAAGACCTTGCCGAAGCGCAGAAGGAGGCCCTGAACAAAACGATGCTTGCTGAAGAAAAGCTGGCTTCAGTCGGTACTCTTGAAAAGGAAAACTCCAGGCTGAAAACTGCTCTCGACGCGGCTAATCGAGAGGTCAGCCGTCTGAAGAATGGCAATATAGCTCTGAATGACAAGGCAAGTGAACTGGCGGGGAAGAGGAACGATCTGGAGGCTTATCTCGGTGGACTCGCCAAGAAGTTGTTCGTCATGCTCGAGGGTAATTACTCCGGCCCGACTGACTTGCAGTTACCAAATATGCGTAGAGCCACTGACTTATCCTTGAATTGTGTTTACAGAATTCTGCCAGAACTTCGAAGAGGATACCAGTCGAGTGGAGACAGACTTGGACCCCATCAATTCTCCAGTGAAGGACGAGGCTGCTATGAACGTGATCCGACTGGAATCTCGTGTTGCCGGCGTTGTTGACTATCTTGCTCGGTTGAAGGTTGCGATGTCACGGATCGACACGTCGCTCTGGCCTAGGACGACGCTTCAGAATGACCTCGAGTCCCTGATGACTCGACTGAATGAAGTCCCAGGTCGAGTGGCGGAATGGAAGAAATCTTCTGCTAGATGTGGCGCTGACGTCGCTCTGTCTCTGGTCCGCGTCCACTGTAAGGAGGCGCGAGAAGAAAAGTTGGCCGCCATCCAAGTTGCCAATACCAGGAAGCACAACTTTCAAGACTTCATGGAGACTTTCATTGCTGCTGCCACTCGCATTGCAGACGGGATCGACTTGGACGAGTTCGTCGCCCCTTCCAGTCCTCCGCATGAGGAATAAAAACTTTTATGCTTCACTTTAAATTTGCCTCGGAATACTGAGTGGATTTTGTAACCGTTAAACTCTGTCGAGCTGGAGGCTCGAGTACTTTGATCTGCGGTCTAGAACCTTTGGATCTTATCTGAACTTGATTTATCACCACTCGGTAGGATTTTTAAACACTTAGGCGAGCACTGCTGCAGCTAAGCCTCTGAGTGGGAGTCTGGCTCACCACTCGGTAGGATTTTTAAACACTTAGGCGAGCACTGGGCTGCAGCTAAGCCTCCGAGTGGGAGTCTGGCTCACCACTCGGTAGGATTTTTAAACACTTAGGCGAGCACTGGGCTGCAGCTAAGCCTCCGAGTGAGGTCTCTCCACTCGGTAGGATTTTTAAACACTTAGGCGAGTACTGGACTGCAGCTAAGCCCCCGAGTGAGAGGTTTCTCCACTCGGTAGGATTTTTAAACTTAGGCGAGACTGGACTGCAGCTAAGCCTCCGAGTGAGAGTTGCTCACCACTCGGTAGGATTTTTTAAACATTAGGCGAGTACTGGCTGCAGCTAAGCCTCCGAGTGGAGTTGCTCACCACTCGGTAGGATTTTTAAACTTAGGCGAGCACTGGGCTGCAAGCTAAGCCTCCGCAGTGGGAGTTTCCACTCGGTAGGATTTTTAAACACTTAGGCGAGCACTGGGCTGCAGCTAAGCCTCCGAGTGGGAGTCTGCTCACCACTCGGTAGGATTTTTAAACACTTAGGCGAGCACTGGGCTGCAGCTAAGCCTCCGAGTGGGAGTCTGCGCCACCAGTAGGATTTTTAAACACTTAGGCGAGCACTGAGCTGCAGCTAAGCCTCCAGTGGGAGATACGCTCCATTGTGGAGGACTCTGGTGACGATGAAGGGACCTTCCCAAGTAGGAGCGAGCTTGTGTGGTTTCTCTTGATCCACTCGGAGGACCAAATCTCCTTCTTGGAAGGCTCGACTCTTCACATTTCTGGCATGGAATCGACGCAAGTCTTGCTGATAAATGGTCGATCGGATCATAGCCATTTCTCTTTCTTCTTCCAGGAGGTCGACTGCGTCTTGCCGGGCTTGTTCTGCTTCATCTTCGGTATAAAGCTCGACTCGGGGTGCATTGTGAAGTAGATCACTCGGCAGGCCTGCTTCCGCTCCGTAAACCAGGAAGAACGGAGTTCTTCCAGTCGACCGATTCGGGGTGGTCCTCAATCCCCACAAAACTGACGGAAGCTCGTCGACCCAAGCGCCTGCTGCGTGCTTGAGATCACGCATCAGCCGAGGCTTTAGTCCTTTGAGAATCAGACCATTTGCCCTTTCTGCTTGTCCATTCGACTGGGGGTGGGCGACCGATGCGTAGTCGACTCGTGTGCCTTGAGAGGCGCAAAAAGCTCTGAACTTGTCTGAATCAAAGTTTGACCCATTGTCGGTGATGATGCTATGCGGGACTCCATATCTGAATGTTAACTCTCTGACGAAACTGATAGCAGTGCAAGCATCAAGATTCGTGATAGGCTTAGCTTCAATCCATTTGGTAAACTTGTCGACTGCCACAAGCACATGTGTGAAACCGCTCCTGCATGTTCTCAATGGGCCAACCATGTCCAGTCCCCAAACGGCGAAGGACCAGACGAGTGGAATGGTCTTCAGGGCTGATGCAGGCTTGTGCGACATGTTGGAGTAGAACTGGCACCCTTGGCACTTGTCGACTATCTCTTTTGCCATTTCATTTGCTCTTGGCCAGTAAAATCCCGCTCGGTATGCTTTAGCCACAATGGTTCCAGAGGACGCATGATGACCACAGGTCCCCGAGTGGATATCATCAAGGATTATCTGACCTTCTTCTGGTGTTATACACTTCTGACCGACTCCAGTCGCGCTTTCTCTATACAACTGTCCCTTTATGACTGTAGAGGCCTTGGATCGACGGATAATCTGTCGAGCCTCTTCTTCGTCCTCCAGGAGTTCCTTTCTCAGGATATACGCGATGTACGGTATCGTCCAGTCAGGGGTGATTGCCAAAACTTCCATGATTAGGTCGACCACTGCCGGAATTTCAACTTCAGTCGGATCTGTGGCACTCTTTGGCTGCGGGGCTTCATCTGTAAAAGGGTCTTCTTGGACTGATGGCGAGTGGATGTGTTCCAAAAACACATTGCTGGGGATGGCTTCTCTCTTGGAGCCTATCTTTGCCAAATCATCAGCCGCTTGATTTTTCAGTCGGGGGATGTGATGAAGCTCTAACCCCTCGAATTTCTTCTCTAACTTTCTCACTGCATTGCAATAACCAGTCATAGCTGGACTTCTGACGTCCCATTCTTTCATCACCTGATTAACCACCAAATCTGAGTCGCCATAGACCATGAGGCGACGGACGCCGAGTGAAATGGCCATGCGCAACCCATACAAAAGTGCTTCATATTCTGCTTCGTTATTGGAGGAATCGAAGTGAATTTGGAGAACATATCTGAGCTTATCTCCTCGAGGGGAAACCAATACTACCCCAGCACCGGAACCACTCAGCATCTTAGATCCATCGAAGAACATGGTCCAGTGCTCCGAGTGAACTTGAGTCGGAAGTTGCTGTTCGATCCACTCGGCGACGAAATCTGCAATTGCTTGGGACTTGATAGCTTTCTTTGCCTCAAACTTGATATCTAGGGGAAGAAGTTCAATCGCCCATTTGGCCACTCGACCAGTTGCATCTCTGTTGTGCAAAATCTCTGATAGTGGAGCGTCGCTGACGACTGTAATGGAATGATCAGAGAAGTAATGTGCAACCTTCTTCGTGGTCATATAAATCCCATATACAAGCTTCTGGTAATGAGGATATCTTTGCTTTGAAGGAGTCAAAACTTCAGAAACATAATATACTGGGCGCTAAACTTTGAAGGCCTTTCCTTCTTCTTCCCGCTCGACCGTAAGTACTGTACTGACAACTTGTCCTGTGGCTGCAATGTAAATCAGCAAAGGCTCCTTGCTGATTGGGGCAGCAAGCACCGGCTGGATGGAGAGCAGAGCTTTGAGCTCTGTAAACGCTGCATCAGCTTCTGGAGTCCACTCGAACTTGTCGGACTTCTTCATCAGTCGGTAAAGAGGCAATGCCTTTTCACCGAGGTGAGAGATGAATCGACTTAAAGCGGCCAAGCATCCTGTAAGCTTCTGGACGTCATGCACACGCACATGATGTTTCATCCGGAGTATGGTACCAATTTTTTCAGGATTGGCGTCGATTCCCCGTTCGGAAACGAGAAAACCGAGTAACTTCCCACCTGGAACTCCGAACGTGCACTTTGACGGATTGAGCTTGATATCATACCTCCTAAGGTTGGCAAAGGTTTCAGCAAGGTCAGTCAGCAGGTCGGAACCCTTCCGTGACTTGACCACAATATCATCCATGTATGCCTCCACATTCCGACTGATTTGAGTGAGCAAACACTTCTGAATCATCCTCATGAACGTGGCTCCGGCATTCTTGAGGCCGAACGGCATGGTGACATAACAGAAGCACCCAAATGGAGTGATGAAAGCTGTTTTGATCTCGTCGGGCCCGTACAGACGGATCTGATGGTACCCGGAATAGGCGTCTAGGAAAGACAAACGCTCACATTCTGCAGTCGAGTCGACTATCTGGTCGATGCGGGGGAGAGGAAAATGATCTTTCGGGCAGGCCCGATTGATATGCTTGAAATCAATGCACATGCGAAGTGACTTGTCCTTCTTGGGGACCATGACAACATTGGCGAGCCACTTGGAGTGATAAATTTCTTGGATGAACTCCGCCGCTAAGAGCCGGGCCACCTCCTCGCCAATGGCCTTCCTCTTCTGGATGGCGGACCGTCGAAGATGTTCTTTCACAGATTTAAATTTTGGGTCGACTCGTAGACGGTGCTTAGCCAGCCCCCTGGGAACTCCAGGCATGTCAGCAGGCTTCCATGCGAAGATGTCCCAGTTCTCACGGAGGAACTGGATGAGCGCTTCTTCCTATTTGGAGTCGACCGTCGTTGAGATGTGAGTCGGAGCAGCGTTTGGATCGGTCGGGTGAATGTGAACTACCTTCGTTTCACCGGACGACTGAAAAGCTGATTCTGAAGCAGGCTTCTTAGCTCGTAGCAACTCACTCGGATCTGCAGTCTTCTGGTACTCTTGCAGCTCGACCACCACCATCTGAGCGTCAGCAATCTTTGAGCCTTTCTGAAAACACTCTTCTGCTTTCTTCCGATTGCCTGTAACAGTGATCACACCTTTGGGACCAGGCATCTTCAATTTCAGATACACATAACATGGTCGAGCCATGAAGCGTGCATAAGCTGGCCTGCCCAAAATAGCGTGATAAGCACTTTGAAAATCCACAACTTCGAATGTCAACTTTTCCTTGCGGTAATTCTTGGAATCACCGAAAACCACATCAAGAGCAATTTGGCCGAGTGACTCGGCTTTCTTCCCAGGAATGACTCCATGGAAACTCATGTTACTGGTGCTGAGCCTGGACATCGGAATGCCCATCCCTTTCAATATTTCTGCATACAGTATGTTCAAACCGCTGCCTCCATCCATCAGGACTTTGGTCAGTCGAGTGCCTTCGACAACTGGGTCGACCACCAGAGCTTGCCTCCCAGGGGTGGCAATGTGCGTAGGGTGATCAGACTAGTCGAATGTGATGGCAGTCTGGGACCACTTCAGATAATTGGGTGTTGTCGGAGCAACCATATTTACCTCACGGTTAATAACCTTCAGTCAACTTTTGCTCTCAACATCAGCAAAAATCATCAGGGTGGAATTGACCTGGGGGTACCCATCGTCACTATCTTCCTTGTCCTCAACTTTGTCCGACTCCTTTTCCTTGTCTTTGGACTGCTTGCCCTGAAACTGCTGGATCAGAAGCCGACACTGTCGAGTGGTATGCTTTGGGTAAATGAGTTTACCCTGTTCATCTTTCTTGGTGTGGATGTGACACGGTAGATCCAAAACATCATTTCCATCTTGGTCTTTAACTTTCTTGGGGTTCCAAGGTCCTTTGGGTTTTCTCTTAAATTTTCCCTGGGTTACGGCCAGGGCCTCCCCAGGAGCGGCTGGCTCGGCTTTTCGCTTCTGTTTCCAACTGGAATTTCCTCCGGTTTCCTGGGCGACTGCTTTATGCTTGCCACTCCGGAGTCGATCCTCATCTTCACCATTAGCGTATTTGGTGGCAATCTCCATCATCCGATTCAGAGACATCTCTCCGGTTCGACCGAACTTCAGATTCAATTCTCTGTACTTAACGCCTTCTTTAAAGGCACAAACTGCTTGATGATCTGGTACATTTTCAACTGTGTGATGCAATGTGATCCACCTCTGGATGTAATCCCTCAGAGTTTCATTCGGTTTCTGCACGCAAGACCGCAATTCCGTAAGGCCTGCAGGTCGCTTGCATGTTCCTTCAAATGTGGTGACAAACACTCGGGAGAGATTCTCCCAAGTGTAAATGCTGCTGGGTGCTAACTGATTTAGCCACGCTCTGGCCGAGCCTTCTAACATGAGAGGCAGGTGCTTCATGGCTACCTCATCGTTCCCACCGTCAATCTGGACAGCCACTCGGTAATCTTCGAGCCAAGTATCGGGCTTGGACTCACCGGTGAACTTACTAACTCCAGTCGCCAACCTGAAATTGGGAGGAATTACAGCTGCTCTGATGGCTCGACTGAAACACTCCGGCCCTGAAACATGTACTTTGCTACTGGTAGGCGCATCTCTGTCGTGGCCTTCTCGGTGAGCTCTATTCCTGTCGACCAAACCTTGAACGAGAATGGATCTCGCATGAAAGCCTGGTTCCCTGGGGTCGACTGGAATTCTCCGCCCAACACTATGAGGGCGTCTGTCAACCTCTTGTCGAGGCACATATGATCCACTCCTCGGGGGAGGGGTTGGCACTCGACGTCGATCATCGCGATCGAATCGGTGATCATACTGCTCATTCCTTCTATACTGATCACGCCGGTCTCCACGTCCCTCACGCCTCGAAGGCGATCTTGGGCTGTGAGCCGACTGGACTGTATCCGCTGCAACGAATCGACTGTGGATCCTGTTCCGCGACTGAGAAACAGCGGAATTCTGGTCTCCCGCTGCCCAGACTCTTCTATACGGGCCGCAGCCGCCAAATTCTGAATCGGAGTACGATATACCTGCGGGGGCGGAAAGAGTTGACGTCGACTGGATTCTGGAGCCCGTTGACGCGCTCGCTCATCGAGTATTCGCTGGAGATTCTCCAGTCGAGTGCGCTCGGCCAAGTTAGCCAAGCGCGCGTCCTCCAAGGCTCGGGCCTCGGGGGTTTCTCCAACGATAGGAGTGTGGAGTGCATCCATGTTCCGGCGGCGAAGCTCCTCCCGCTGCAACGATGTGAGAGGCTCGGGGAGATACTCCTCGTGAGGACGCGACGGGTCGCCCCCATCCGCGCCTCCGTCAGCGCGGGGGAAACTGGGAGGACTGTGTGGCCCATCGATCACCAGAACCTCTGCAGCTGGGTCACTGCTGTCGCATTCGGATGCGGTCTCTGCGGAGCCAGTCGAACAGGCCGAAGAGGGATTCGTCGGGCTCGATTGCCGCGACTTGTGGGGTGGCCGACTGGCGGGCCAACGCATGCCTCACCCACCTCTGAAGCCTCAACCGACCGGAGCGCTTGCGCCGGTGAGAAACAGGGCGGGGAGATGCCACGGGAGCCGACCGATACTGGGTCGACGGCTGCCGCAGGAGGACACCACGGACGCATGCGCGAAAGTGCATCGCCCCGCGGACGTGGAGCGCGTCGACGTCGAGTGGAGCCTCCTGAAGCCAAGCGGAGTCGTCGGCGATGAACGTGAGCGCGCCGAGACGGATCTCGCGGCCCTCCACCAAAGCTCCGCCCGAAACCATGATCAAGGAGATCGGAAAAAATCGCAACTTCTCAAACTAGGCGCTAAGACTCCTAGCCCCACGGTGGGCGCCAACTGTCGTGGTTCTAACTCTGACAGTGATGTAGGGGGGTATGTATGGAGAGGCTAGATCTTAGCTATGGAGGAGTTGTAAGCACACGAGGATTACGAGTTCAGGCCCTTCTCGAAGGAAGTAACAGCCCTACGTCTCGGTGCCCGGAGGCGGTCGACTAAATTATGTGTGTATGAATAACAGGGGTGCCAACCCTTGATACTGAGGAGGGGGTGGCTTATATAGAGTTCGCCAGGCCCCTCCAGCCCTCAGTAATGCAAGGTTTAAAGTACATTAAGATTGGGGGTTACTGGTAACGCCCCTAATAAAGTGCTATGATGACCATAAAAGCTACTTAATGACCGACCGTTTGCGTGCAGGGTGACTTTAGATCCCCTGGCAGTCGAGTGGTTGGAATTTGGTCGAGTGATTGCTTCATGGTCGAGTGTCTTGAATCTGTCGAGTGGGATACCTCCAAGTCGATTGAAAGGTGACTTCTTCTAGGGATGTCCTTGGGTAGGGTACTTAGGACAGGTCCATGCCCCTATCCTAGGTACATAGCTTCATCAGGTGTCGCCCTGCCGTACGGTTGCGTCACATCAGATGGCTCGCAAGGCGGCGGATCTTTTTAAAAGATCCGCCGGCCGACGCGTAGCACTGTCCGAGGAACTTGCATGTACTTTTAGGTTAATTCTAACAGGGTCACTATATTTTTTGAACACTCATACATATGTAAATACTCTCATCTCCATGAATGGACACACGCACACTCTACTTCTATGAGCATTCCTTGGAGACTCAGCCGTCACATCATCTTGAGATTGACGAGGTCATCACGGACATCATATTAACAGCCTCCATTACACATCCACAAAAAAAACCTCCATTACACACCCGAAAAAAAGAAACAACCTCCATAACGCGTATGAAACATGCTTCAATCAAAATATTATTAAAGTTACCGAGGCAATGCATAAATATAGAATCGTAATAAACGTAGCTTTTTCCCCCACTGGGAATCTGCTTTGTCGTTGACTACAAGACCACTTTCTTCTCCATCTCGGGAATAAAAAAACTTACTAGATTTCAAGATGAATTACAATTAGGATTTAAACAAATATTTAAACTGAATTCTCCGCTAGAATTTAACCTGCGGGCTCTTCCTCCATTGGGTAGTGACCTGACACGCGAGGAGGCTTCAACTGTCAGGAGTACTGCGACCGTGCGGTCGATGAACGC
Source organism: Triticum urartu (assembly GCF_003073215.2). Taxonomy (NCBI): domain Eukaryota; kingdom Viridiplantae; phylum Streptophyta; class Magnoliopsida; order Poales; family Poaceae; genus Triticum; species Triticum urartu. The sequence goes on from NC_053023.1 coordinate 516,816,048, forward strand.
GTCTGCGTCCTTGATGCAGAAGAAGCCACATTTTCCGAGGTCGGCGTAAGTGTTGCATCTATTTCTACCAAGGCGGCCACCGACATCCGGTCAAAGTAGAGGAGTGCGGCGGGGAGGTGCTCCGAACCGACAGTTGGTTAAGCCTTAGAGAGTGTGTCCTCCTCCACCCACTAGGAGTAGTCTCACACTCTATCCCCATAAATACAATTGATCATCCCTTCAATTCTTCCTTGTCTATAGTCACCGACCTATCCTCTCTGGTCGGCATAGCGATCTTATGTTTCTTCTTGTGCATGGTAGTTTTCTGTTGGAAAAAACGTGTAATTTTACCGCCTTCTTTTAGCCATTGCACTCTAGATCGTTGCTGCCACATGATCTTCTCTTTATGGAACAATTCTGCAAGCCGATCCTACACCTTGATTTCCTCCCTAGTCACCCCCCCTACATCCAGTTTCTTCCTTCAACCGAGCCAGCAGCTCCCTTAGACTCTCGAATTCTTCCATGCTCCACCTTTTAAGGTCACCCCCAAACGATGGATTTTAGCATGTATGTTCCTCCCGGTGAGAGCTTTATCACTTCCTCAAGTCGCTTCCATCATGTGTCTCTCACATTTTTTCATACCGAAACAACTATGGTAGCCAGTCTATCCTCCCTTCCCGATCCTTGACTTCCTGTTGTAGCCATATCACACAATGGTACTGAACAGGTTGCATGAACGTGCCAAACGTTGGCCATTGGATAAATTGTTGTCCACTCAGGTGTAAGAAGAGCCTGATCTAGCCATACTTGAGTATAGCTTCCTCCTTGCACCCTTTTATCATAAGTCTAATCTATGTCGGTATATCCCACAAGCATCGACCGCGCCTCTAATCTATATATTTCTTCTCGCCGTAATCCAACACCCTTGACTTCCTCCTATGGCAATTACATTAAAATCACCTAGTGAAACCCATGGCATGTCAGATTTAGCTTTTATACTCCTCATCAGATTCAATTTTTTATACCCCCACTCCCATTCTAATATGCTATGTCACCCCCATTCTAATATGTTATGTCATATATACAAGTAAGCCTCCATGGTGCCTTCTCGTTCATCCTTATTTCTCCATCTATATGCTTTTGAGAAAATCTCAGCAAATTGAACCTTACTAATTCCTTCCAAAATATTCCTAGTCCACCACTTCTCCCATTACCCAACCGCTTGACAACCATGAAAACCCAACGGCCTTGTTAAATCTTCAACCCGCCGTTTGGGAATTTGAGTCTCCGCCACACCCAACAATGGGGCCAAAATCGATCCTAATATTTGTGAAGCTCTTGAATTTTTGCGGCATTGTCATGTCCGCGTCAAATCCAACATATAGTACTCATTGGTCCTGGCGGTCTCCCTTGAAGGAGGTCGCTGATGATGACATAGTATTGTTCAATTCATGTTGAGTTCTCGAGCTCTTTGGTTTACTTTTTTCCTCAGTGACACATATGCCGGTGGAAGGGGCATGATGTTCGTCGGTGTCGGCCCATACACAACAAGTTCAGTACCAACTTTAGCCCCCAATGCACGAGACAATTCAAGGTTTTTCCTTACTAAACGCATTGTGGTCCCTCCTCCATCCGCACATTCCTCCTCATGCACATGATTCAGCGGACTAGTGGTTGAGTCATGTGTGTCTTTGTCATCTAGGTCTACATCCTCAAAAGATCTTTTTGACGAGGTGTTAACACCCCTTCTACCTAGTTGTCCTCTACCTCTACCTTCCCATGCACGCCCTATAGCTCCCTAGGCGCCCTCGATTGATATTGTGGGTACGTGATACGTCTCCGTCGTATCTACATTTCCAAACACTTTTTCCCTTATTTTGGACTCTAACTTGCATGATTTGAATGGAACTAACCCGGACTGACGCTGTTTTCAGCAGAATTGCCATGGTGTTATTTTTGTGCAGAAATAAAAGTTCTCGGAATGACCTGAAAATCAACGGATATTATTTTTGGAATATATAAAAAATATTGGAAGAAGAATCGACGTCAGGGGGCCCACACCCTGTCCACGAGGGTGGGGCGCGCCTACCCCCGGGCGCGCCCCCTGCCTCGTGGGCCCCCTGACGCTCCACCGACCTCAACTCCAACTCCATATATTCGTGTTCGGGGAGAAAAATCAGAGAGAAGGATTCATCGCGTTTTACAATACGGAACCGCCGCCAAGCCCTAAACTCTCTCGGGAGGGCTGATTTGGAGTCTGTTCGGGGCTCTGGAGAGGGGAATCCGTCGCCGTCGTCATCATCAACCTTCCTCCATCACCAATTTCATGATGCTCACTGCCGTGCTTGAGTAATTCCATCGTAGGCTTGCTGGACGGTGATGGATTGGATGAGATTTATCATGTAATCGCGTTAGTTTTGTTAGGGTTTGATCCCTAGTATCCACTATGTTCTGAGATTGATGTTGCTATGACTTTGCTATGCTTAATGCTTGTCACTAGGGCCCGAGTGCCATGAGTTCAGATCTGAACCTATTATGTTTTCATGAATATATGTGAGTTCTTGATCCTATCTTGCAAGTCTATAGTCACCTATTATGTGTTATGATCCGTTAACCCCGAAGTGACAATAATCGGGATCATTACCGGTGATTACCGTAGTATGAGGAGTTCATGTATTTACTATGTGTTAATGCTTTGGTCTGGTACTCTATTAAAAGGAGGCCTTAATATTCCTTAGTTTCCAATAGGACTCCACTGCCACGGGAGGATAGGACAAAAGATGTCATGCAAGTTCTTTTCCATAAGCACGTATGACTATATTCGGAATACATGCCTACATTACATTGATGAATTGGAGCTAGTTCTGTGTCACCCTATGTTATAACTGTTGCATGATCGATTGCATCCGACATAATTCTCCATCACCGATCCAATGCCTATGAGCTTTTCATATATTGTTCTTCGCTTATTTACTTTTCCGTTGCTACTGTTACAATCACTATAAAACCCAAAAATATTAATTTTGCTACCATTACCATTATTATCATATTACTTTGCTACTAAATACCTTACTGCAGATATTAAGTTTCCAGGTGTGGTTGAATTGACAACTCAGCTGCTAATACTTGATAATATTCTTTGGCTCCCCTTGTGTCGAATCAATAAATTTGGGTTGAATACTCTACCCTCGAAAACTATTGCGATCCCATATACTTGTGGGTTATCAGTACGAAACCACCTTCTTCTGAGCAATCATCCATGACTCAAACTTCTTATCTTTTTCTTCCTATATACCATCACTACATTCTTCATGAGAATGTCTCATCAAACCACACACCTAACAGAAAAACAACACTTTCTCATACTTAACTGACAGCCATTTCCTTCCTTCAACCTTTAATGTTAAGCATGTTAACCCCTTAGCCACCTTCATTCTTACCCTGACACGATATAGTCCCCTTCATACAACAAATTTTGTGTCATCTGGACCTCTAACCCTTCCAATTCTCGTGGTTAGTTCATCTATGAGTGATTCCTGCCTGTAATACTTCGGGTACATTGTGGTTTGAGCGCATAGGTATAACCACCCAAGCACCACTTTGGATGGATCTGTCACCTCGCCATAATCCCCGATCATCACCTCTAGGCCCCCAAAGAGCCAAGGAACCCCCTCCCTCGTACCACCTTCTTCCAGTCTTCCAGACAAAGCATCTGAAAGATGAACACATTATTCACCACTTCTTTGCAGTTCAGCACATGCTCCAGCCCCCATACAAATTTAAGCATCTCAACAACATCGATGAATTGAAGAGTTTGTTAGTTATATCACCTTCCCGATTGCAACCCATCACGTTGCCTGTGCAAAACCCTTCACTTGTTCCTCTCCTACTACAACAATATCACGCTACTCGTCCTTGAGATTAAAGGTGTCACAACATATCCTACAAATTCACCTCTCCTCGCGTGGCCCTAGAGAAGGAGCCCTCCAACGCCATCTTGTCAATGACCCCGACAAAAGGTGGAGACAAGACCATCCTATTGGGAAACATAGCATGAAATTTCAGAAAAAAAAACTACGCTCACGCAAGATCTATCTAGAAAATTCATAGCAACGAGAGGGGAAGAGCGTGTCCACGTACCCTCGTAGACCGAAAGCGGAAGCGTTTGATAACGCGGTTGATGTAGTCGAACTTCTTCTCGTTCCGACCGATCAAGCACCGAACGTACGACACCGCCGAGTTCTGCACATGTTCAGCTTGATGACGTCCCTCGAACTCTTGATCCAGCAAAGTGTTGAGGGAGATTTCCGTCAGCACGATGGCGTGGTGGCGGTGATGGTGAAGTGATCCGCGCAGGGCTTCTCCTAAGCACTACGAAGATATGACCGGAGGCGTAAACTATGGAGGGGACGCCACACATGGCAAACAATTGTTGGTGTGTGTTCTAGGCGCCCCCTCCCCACATATATATAGGTGGGAGGGGGAGGGGAGCTGCCATGGGGCGCCCAAAGTAGGAGGAATCCCACTTGGACCCCTAGTCCAATTCGGCCCCCTTTCCTTATTACCAGAAGGGCGAAAAGGGAAGCGAGGAGGAGGAAGGAAAGGGGGGCCGAACCCCCTCCCCCTTCTCCTATTCGGCCTCCTTCCTTGGGGGCGCACCAACACTTGTGGGCTGGTGTACTCCCCTCCTATGGCCCATAAGGCCCATTAATCCCCCGGGGGGTTCTGGTAACCCCCCCGGTACTCCGATATGTACCCGATACACCCCGAAACACTTCCTGTGTCCGAATATCATCGTCCTATATATGAATCATTACCTCTTGACCATTTCCAGACTCCTCATCATGTCCGTGATCTCATCCGGAACTCCGAACAACATTCGGTCACCAAATCACATAACTCATATAATACAAAATCATCATCGAACGTTAAGCGTGCGGACCCTACGGGTTCGAGAATTATGTAGACATGAGTCCGGTCAATAACCAATAGCGGAACCTGGATGCTCATATTGGTTCCCACATATTCTACGAAGATATTTATCGATTGTACCGTAATGACAACATACGTTATTCCCTTTGTCATCGGTAAGTTACTTGCCCGAGATTCGATCATGGATATCTTCATACCTAGTTCAATCTCGTTACCGGCAAGTCTCTTTACTCGTTCCGTAATACATCATCCAACAACTAACTCATTAGTCACATTGGTTGCAAGGCTTCTTATGATGTGTATTACTATACTTGGCCAAACCTCGGGCCGGGCCTAGCCAAGCCCGAGATAAAAAACCTGGGCCCGAGCCTGGCCCGGCCCAGCCATCGGGCCTAGTTTTTGGGCCCAAGCCCGACCCAAACACGCAAAAGCCCACCGGGCCTCGGGCCGGGCCCCTTCAAAAAACTGCAAAAGTGAAGGGCCCGGGTCCGACCAGGCCATCGGGCTCAAAATCTAGGCCCGAGCCCGGCCCGGGAGCAACGTCGGGCCAGGCCGGGTCGGGCTTTTTGAAGGAAATATGCCCTAGAGGCAATAATAAAGTTATTATTTATTTCCTTATTTCATGATAAATGTTTATTATTCATGCTAGAATTGTATTAACCGGAAACATAATACATGTGTGAATACATAGACAAACAAAGTGTCACTAGTATGCCTCTACTTGACTAGCTCGTTAATCAAAGATGGTTATGTTTCCTAACCATAGACATGAGTTATCATTTGATTAACGGGATCACATCACTAGGAGAATGATGTGATTGACTTGACCCATTCCATTAGCATAGCACTTGATCGTTTAGTTTGTTGCTATTGCTTTCTTCATGACTTATACATGTTCCTATGACTATGAGATTATGCAACTCCCGTTTGCCGGAGGAACACTTTGTGTGCTACCAAACGTCACAACATAACTGGGTGATTATAAAGGAGATCTACAGGTGTCTCCAAAGGTACATATTGGGTTGGCGTATTCGAGATTAGGATTTGTCATTCCGATTGTCGGAGAGGTATCTCTGGGCCCTCTCGGTAATGCACATCACATAAGCCTTGCAAGCATTGCAACTAATGAGTTAGTTGCGAGATGATGTATTACGAAACAAGTAAAGAGACTTGCCGGTAACGAGATTGAACTAGGTATTGAGATACCGACGATCGAATCTCGGGCAAGTAACATACCGATGACAAAGGGAACAACGTATGTTGTTATGCGGTCTGACAGATAAAGATCTTCGTAGAATATGTGGGAGCCAATATGAGCATCCAGGTTCCGCTATTGGTTATTGACCGGAGACGTGTCTCGGTCATGTCTACATTGTTCTCGAACCCGTAGGGTCCGCACGCTTAAGGTTTCGATGATAGTTATATTATGAGTTTATGAGTTTTGATGTACCAAAGGAGTTCGGAGTCCCGGATGAGATCGGGGACATGACGAGGAGTCTCGAAATGGTCGAGACGTAAAGATCGATATATTGGACGACTATATTCGGATATCGGAAAGGTTCCGAGTGATTCGGATATTTTCGGAGGTACCGGGGAGTTACGGGAATACGAGGAAGAAGCAATGGGCCTTAATGGGCCTTAGTGGGAAGGACCGGGAGGTGGCGCGCGCCCCTCCCAAGCCCAGTCCGAATTGGACAAGGGGTTTGGGGCGCGGCCCCTCTCTCCCTTCCTTCCCCTCTTCCCCCCTTTCCCCCCTTCTCCTACTTGGACTAGGAAAGGAGGAAACCTACTTCAACTAGGAGTAGGAATCCTACTCCCTGGCGCGCCCCTCCTAGGGCCGGCCTCCTCCCCCTTGCTCCTTTATATACGGGGGCAGGGAGCACCCCAAAGACACACAAGTTGATCTTCAAGATCGTTCTTTTAGCCGTGTGCGGTGCCCCCCTCCACCATAGTCCTCGATAATATTGTAGCGGTGCTTAGGCGAAGCCCTGCGACGGTAGAACATCAAGATTGTCACCACGCCGTCGTGTTGACGGAACTCTTTTCCGACACTTTGCTGGATCGGAGTCCGGGGATCGTCATCGAGCTGAACGTGTGCTAGAACTCAGAGGTGCCGTAGTTTCGGTGCTTGATCGGTCGGGCCGTGAAGACGTACGACTATATCAACCGCGTTGTGCTACGCTTCCGCTTTCGGTCTACGAGGGTACGTGGACAACACTCTCCCCTCTCGTTGCTATGCATCACCATGATCTTGCGTGTGCATAGGATTTTTTTTTTGAAATTACTATGTTCCCCAACACTTTTTCGGGACGGGCCGGCCGAGCTAGGCTGCCCATGGCCAAGACTATGTATTACCGAGAGGGCCCAGAGATACCTCTCCGATACTCCGAGTGACAAATCCTAATCTCGATCTATGTCAACCCAACAAACACCTTCGGAGGTACCTATAGAGCATATTTATAATCACCCAGTTACGTTGTGACGTTTGATACCACACAAGACATTCCTCCGGTGTCCGGGAGTTGCATAATCTCATAGTCAAAGGAATATGTATATGACATGAACAAAGCAATAGCAATAAAACTAAACGATCAATATGCTAAGATAACAGATGGGTCTTGTCCATCACATCATTCTCCTAATGATGTGATCCAGTTCATCAAATGACAACACATGTCCATGGTTAGGAAACTTAACCATCTATGATTAACGAGCTAGTCTAGTAGAGGCTTATCAGGGACACGGTGTTTTGTCTATGTATCCACACATGTATCAAGTTTCCGATTAATACAATTCTAGCATGAATAATAAACATTTACTTGGGCCCCTAGTCCAATTCGCCCCCCTTTCCTTATTACTAGAAGGGCGAAAAGGGAAGAGAGGGGGGAGGAAGGAAAGGGGGGTTGAACCCCCTCCCCCTTCTCCTATTCGGCCTCCTTCCTTAGGGGGGGCGGGGGGGGCGCACCAACACTTGTGGGCTGGTGTGCTCCCCTCCTATGGCCCATAAGGCCCATTAATCCCCCGGGGGGGTTCCGGTAACCCCCCGGTACTCCGATATGTACCCGGTACACCCCGAAACACTTCCTTTGTCCGAATATCATCGTCCTATATATGAATCTTTACCTCTCGACCATTTCGAGACTCCTCATCATGTATGTGATCTCATCCGGAACTCCAAACAACATTCGGTCACAAAATCACATAACTCATATAATACAAAATCGTCATCGAACGTTAAGCGTGCGAACCCTACGAGTTCGAGAATTATGTAGACATGAGTCCGGTCAATAGCCAATAGCGGAACCTGGATGCTCATATTAGTTCTCACATATTCTACGAAGATCTTTATCGATCGTACTGTAATGACAACATACGTTATTTCCTTTGTCATCGGTAAGTTACTTGCCCGAGATTCGATCGTGGATATCTTCATACCTAGTTCAATCTCGTTACTCGCAAGTCTCTTTACTTGTTCCGTAATACATCATCCGACAACTAACTCATTAGTCACATTGATTGCAAGGCTTCTTATGATGCGTATTACTATACTTGGCCAAACCTCAGGTCGGGCCTAGCCAAGCCCGAGCCAAAAAACCTGGGCCCGAGCAGCGTCGGGCCGGGCCGGGTCGGGCTTTTTCGGGCCGGGCTGCCCATGGCCAGGACTATGTATTACCGAGAGGGCCCAGAGATACCTCTCCGATACTCCGAGTGACAAATCTTAATCTCGATCTATGTCAACCCTACAAACACCTTCGGAGATAACTATAGAGCATATTTATAATCACCCAATTACGTTGTGACATTTGATACCACACAAGACATTCCTCCGGTGTCCGGGAGTTGCATAATCTCATAGTCAAAGAAATATGTATATGACATGAAGAAAGCAATAGCAATAAAACTGAACGATCAATATGCTAAGATAACGGATGGGTCCTGTCCATCACGTCATTCTCCTCATGATGTGATACAATTCATCAAATGACAATACATGTCCATGGTTAGGAAACTTAACCATCTTTGATTAACGAGCTAGTCTAGTAGAGGCTTATCAGGGACACGGTGTTTTGTCTATGTATCCACACATGTATCAAGTTTATGGTTAATACAATTCTAGCATGAATAATAAACATTCATCATGATATAAGGAAATATAAATTAACAACTTTATTATTGCCTCTAGGGCATATTTCGTTCACATCCGAGCATCGAAAAACCCTGAGTGCGTGCAATCGCCACCGGGGTACAAAAACCTAGGTAATCTCTCTCGGTGTGTGTGCATGCGCAATCTCTGTTTTGTAGGCCCATCTGGCCATGCTGTATCCTAACATGACGGGCCGGGTCTGGGCTTGCCATATTTGTATTTTAGGGAAGAGGCCCAGCCCAAGACCCGGTGGGCTTTTTCACTGACGGGCTGAGCATGGGCCTAAAATCTAGGCCTGATGGCCAAGACGGCCTGGGCCCGGGCCTAAGTTTTCTGCTTCGGGCTTTGTTAGGCCCGGCCCGACGGATGGCTGTATCCTAACACGGGTGTATGGCCTAGACAATTCACGTGGTACTGAATGAAGGGAACAAAATTTAACGTTGTTCAGTCCCATGTAGCTCAAGAGGTTCGGCCGGCCGGGTCCTCTCGAGCTCAATTTTGAGTAGTCATATTTCTCAATTAATTGACAACTAAGCAAGTGGGTCAAGTGCCTGTTTAACTGGACCCGTCAGCCCTGGTACGAGGTGCTGGCCTGCCGCGCGTTGCCATGTGCCCCTCCGAGGACGCTAGACTGGCTACAATGCATCGGTTTGCACTCGCACACCCTGGCTATCCAATATCCATGCACATGGAGCCATGGTCTCGTGGAGATAGACTATAGCTGTGATCTCATCGGCGTTGGCGATCCCCAGCACATGCCACACGGAGATCCGGTAGCTGTGACCCCGTGCAACAACTTGGCCATTTCGCACCCGTCAAAAAATAATAATAGTAATAACTTGCCATTTCGCAAACAAAGGTTTTCCGGAGGACCTGTTATTGTTTACCGCTGTGTGAACCTTTATCATGGATCTGGCCGGCCGGCCGGCCTCGCAAGTCGCAACTAGAAAGATCGTGTACTGATCGCCTATTCTTTTTCTTTATTTTTGAAAGAAATATTGTTTGGCTATTGGATGCACCGAAGTGCAAGTGTCGTGCAAATGCGTATCTCGAGCACAAGATTTCACATGGTTTCACCCCTCGTACGTCCTCCTTGACTACGCGTGCGTATAACACGCTTTATTATTGATTGATGACCAGATAAGCTAAATTGCTAACCGGATAAGCTTCATATTTACAAGAACGGAAAATCAACCTATATTCCTATCATTAGATCTGGACTTTTATTTTTTTTCCCGCAAAAAAATAAATTATAATCCGGATATCAGATCACGTTGTTTAGGTGTTATATCCTGAGACTTTGATATGATAATCTAAATATTAGTCCTGATAAGCTAATATTTTTCTTACCCGCAAAATAAAATAAAGGGATAAGCTAAAATTTTAGTGTTTCCCATGCTAAGCACGTCACACGGGCCCTTCAAGCACCAACACATAAAATTATGAGCCTGGAGGTACATGACCAGTACTCCCTTCATTCCACAATGTAGTGCGCCCATGGTTCTTGAGATTCAACTTTGATCGTAAATTTAAGCATTCAAGAGAAGATGGAGAAGGCAGAGGAGCACGTGCTCAACTTCAAGGGTTCTATAAAGGGCCAGAGAGTTATTCCCTAGGATGATTGCCGGTGCACGACTTCTGTACATAGACTACTTTACAATGGAGCCAACATACCATGAAGGTTTATTTCACGCCGCTTTCGGATGAGCAGGAATTTGTTCCTGCGCGTAGTGACTGTCTTGGGGAAGGTTGGTGATAATTTCAAGCCAATGAAGGATTGTTGCAACAATTTTCTTTCTCTCCTTTACAGAAATGCATGGCTGCTCTCAAGATGCTTGGTTATGGTAAGGCCGCACATGCAATTGATAATAAAATCCGGATGGACCAGACCATGGTCATGAACACTATGGTGGAATTTGCATGCACTGTGGCGAAGGTGTTTGGACTAGAGTACCCGAGAGTGCCAACTATGGAGGATACAGAAAAATTGTTGGCAATTGGAGAAGCAAGAGGATTCCCAAGTATATTGGGTTTAGTTGATTGCATGCATTGACAATGAAAGAAATGCCTAAAAGGTTTGTGGGTAATACCAAGGTCGCGTCAAAGAAGCAACCATCATACTTGAAAAAGTGGCATCGAAGGACTTGTGGATATGGCATGCTTTTTTTGGCAAGCCTGGTTCATGCAATGACATCAATGTGCTCCAACGATCTCCTTTGTTCAAGAGACTTTGTGATGGGGAAGCTCCACCATACAACTACACCGTCAACATGCTCAACTACAATATGGGATATCCTTGTCGATGGTATTTATCCTCAATGGGTGGTGTTTGTGAACACCATATCTAATGCCCATGAAAACAAACAAAGTCACTTTGCAACAATGAAAGAGGCAGCTAGGAAGGATGTGGAGAGGACATTCATAGTGCTGCAAGCTCGTTGGGGTATTGTTCGTGGAGCTGCAATGACGTGGAAAGTGAAGATACTTTGGCAGCTAATGACAATGTTCTGAATTGTATACAACAATGATTGTAGCGGACGTGGGTGAAGGGGCAACCTGCAAGCATGATTTTGAGAAGCCCGATGTTCAGGTCCGCCTCCCCGAACAAGAGGCAGAGCATATTGCCAACTTTTTAGAGATGCATTGACAACTGCAAGATCAACAGGTGCATGTGCAACTTCTCAATGATCTTGTGGAGCATATGCAGATCCATGAAATTGAGTAAAATTTGCTTTTATTTTTATAACTATGCACTATGAACAATCTTTATGTTTGGACTATGGTTCGATTATGTATTCTTTAGTACATATAATTCTGTATTTGCGTGCACTACACATGTTTGGTCGCGATGATCGACGTGCATGTGTTTTGCATGTATTTGATGTTCAAAAAGTAGGTATTGTGGTTGCAAATGGGATCATTCGAGGTCCGTCCGGTCACCATCCGCGGGTGCCTCCAGGCATGTCCGCAGACGTGTAGGGGCCCAGATTAGGTAACTTCGGCTGTAGATGCTCTAACCACTCCAATAGCTCGCATATTGTTAGTAAATTTGTCCATGTCATCAATCAACAATCTTCGAAATGAATATGATCATGGTGTAGCTAGTAATTCTTGTCTGCTGACTAACCTCTTGAGTGCATTGGTTGCGGAAGCAATCACTGTGCATAGAGGCTTGGAACTTTTTGATGGCCTAGGCTGCATCAATGTTATTGTTGAATCGAATCCATTGGAAGTTATTCAAGCATCATCAGAAGGGTGTAGATCTAGAATCCATACACTGCCATCCTGCTGGATAAGTTCCATAGTGGTTTTAGAATTGGTCTCGTATCCATCGTGCATTGTCCTCAGAATGCAAATAGAGTGACACACAATATAGCTAAGTATACATTTGAGTCTAAGATAGCTTTTTTTGGGACGATGACCCCCTTCTTTTATTGTTTCAGACATTATAAACAATGCAACCTTTTTTTGATGCAATAAAGTGTGCCATGATAGCATTACCTAATAAAAAACAATTTCTCATACATCCATTCCAATATAGTGTATTTGAGTTATTCATAGAAAATGACAACTCCCCTCGTTTCATAATAGTTTTTTCAAGACAAACCTTATAAAAAATATGATCAAGTTTATTCAGAAAAAATCAACAATAATTTCAAACAAATACAATGTCAAATATGTCTCATGATATTATTATAGATGTTAATATTTTTTCTATAAATTTGATAAAATGTTATGAAGTTTGACTTTTCAAAAGAACTATGCAGAATATGTTGTGGAACTAAGGAAGTAATGTAAATTTGCTCTCTTTCTTTACACCTTGCAGGTTGTGCGAGAATGTTAGTTTGAGTTCATACTGCTTTCCTCCCCCCTCTCCCTCTCTCCATGTTTGTCTGGTGTATCATTCCGAAAATTTATCTAGGCCCCCATAATGGGTTATCCCTAATTAATGACAACAATATTAAAAAGCCTAACATTCTCTTTTAAGTGTTGATCAGTTTTGGTCCAAGAGAGACTATGTTGGAAGATGGTTTTCAACCCTTGGAAAATAAAAAGAATGGACCAACGACATTAAGGATAAATTCCTATGGTTTTGTGATAAAAAATCACATTGAGATATATTTCACAAAAAAGGATATCCAGTATAGTTAGGATCTTATGAATGGTGCGTGATTGGAGCTTCTAAGATGGGGTCAGTGAAGGGCTTCATATTTAATTGGTTGGAATACCAATTCAGTAAGGAATCTGAAACAAGAATGAATATGAATGTGTTTGTTTGGTTGTTCACTGAATTGACCCATGGATAGAGTTTCAATACCAAGACTTGTTTGGATGAAAAACTCTCAAATTGCATAGTTACATGAGTATGAAGATTATGATTTGTTCTATATGGCCCAAAACAAAAATAACCTTCATAGCACGCGTTGGCCCTATTCCCCACCACCTGTCGCTCGGCGACTCCGTGGTCACCACCACCGATGGGAGGAACAATTGAGAAGCCCGGGAATGTCTTGATGGCATGGATCCAGACGCCAGCTATGAGGAGCATCTCCTCCCGTGCACTGGCCCAGGTCGCTACCACCGCTGCAAAGAACGACCGAGAAGGTTATGCATGACTCGATGGCGTGGATCCAGACGTCGGCCATGTGGAGCATCTCCACCAGCACGCTGGCCTTGAGGATAGATTAACTTAAATTTGTTCAGATCTACCAAGCATATCTCATCTGGACCCTCTAACATGTTTTCCTTTCGTTTAGAACCTCTGAACGACACAAAGTTCCTCGATATGAAAAATGACAACTCTCATTCTCGCTTAAAAAAACATGTACAAGCTCCCAAAAAATGTTCGACGTCTAGAGAAGAACACACGTAGTTTTTGAAAAATGTTAATGTATTTTAAAATATTATTCATGGATTTTAAAAATGGTTAAGATTGTAAAAATATCCTATAAATATTTATTTATTAAAAATAGAGAAGATGAAGAACCATAAAAGAATAACAGAAAAGACAGAGAAAATTCTCACATATAAAATGATGAAGAACCTATATAAATTAAGGAAAAACGAAACAAAAACTAACTGAAAATCTTGGAGAAAATTTGTCAAAAAACTATTCGAAGGCGCATAGTCAGAAGAAATGAGTCATACCATTATTTCTTTTGGTGCGTGTTACAACGATAATATGTCACTATAAGCTAAGAATGTGAATTAAGGCAAATAAGATCACGACTCCCGTGAACCACCTCCTGGGTAGGCTGGGCACCTGTGCTCAACTAGATCAGATTATTTTGCCTTTTGTTTTACCTTTTTGTTTTTGTTTTATTATCCATTTTCTATTTATTGTATTTATTTTATCTTTTTGTGTTTGCTGTTTCATATTTTTCCACTTTTTTCAATTCTTTGTGTAGGAAATATGTAAACACTTTTGAAAACTTCATGAACATATATTCTAACACACGTGAACAAATAATTCAAATACATGGACTTTAAAAAAAATATGAAAGCATATTCTAACTCAGTGAACATTAGAATAATATGAGATGAGCATTGTTCCAAATGCATGAACAATAAGAGATGAGCATTATTCCAAATGCATGAACATTTTTTGTGGGACATGAGTATTTGCTTTCATGTACAACTTTACTTTATTATTAAACTTATTTTTAAATTTTATAAAATATAAATACATTTTAGATTATTTTTATGAAATGATAAAAATAATGTATTAATGGGCCGCATTGTGACCGGCCCAATACTACTCTCGTTCAGGCCGGGATGCATCAAGACATTAGGCCAACTCTACCGTGCGACCCTAAACGGACGCCCGTTTTGTCTGGTTTTTGTCCCTTTAGATAGGGATTTGGGGTCGTGTTCGGGCCTGTCCTGGGATGCGGTGGCCGCGTGCCCAGCGCGCGGCCGCATCCTTTTGCCCCATCCTGTCCGTCAGGGCCAAAAAATGCCCAAATTTGCATCAAAACTAGTTTCGAACCCAAATTTTTGTCTGAAAATTAAAAATGTTTTACAACCCAATTAAAATTGTCTTTAATAAAATAGTTTTACAACCAAATCGAAATTGTCTTGACTGAACATAAAATGGACAAATACATCTATTGGTTGCCAATGTGATCCCACACGTGCTCAACCAAGTCATTTTGAAGATTCACATGAGTGTGCCAATCACGCATCTCATGGTGGAATTGGGCAAACTGTTCGAATGTGGCCGGGTCTTGATGCAGGGGCTCAATATTTTCACCTTGATAATCAAATCCTTGGTCAAAGATACTCTCATCACGCTCGTCCTCGACGATCATGTTGTGCTTGATCACACAAGCAGTCATCACCTCCCAAAGCTTCCTTTCATCCCATGACAGTGCATGGTTTCGAACGATACCCCACCGGGATTGAAGCACACCAAAAGCACGTTCCACATCCTTTCTAACACTCTCTTGCATTTGGGCAAATCTCTTTCTCTTCTCACCTTGGGGTTTCGAGATTGTCTTCACAAAAGTTGACCACTGAGGATATATATCATCTGCTAGAAAGTATCCCTTGTTGTAATGGTGGCCGTTGATCTCAAAGTTGACAAGTGGGGAGTGACCTTCTGCAAGCCTCGCGAAGATTGAAGAACGCTGCAACACGTTGATATTATTGTGAGAACCTGCCATGGCGAAGAAAGAATGCCATATCCAAAGATCTTGTGATGCCACCGCTTCTAATATGACAATGCACCTGTTAACATGCCCCTTGTACTGGCCCTACCAAGCAAATGGACAGTTCTTCCACTCCCAGTGCATACAATCTATGTTGCCAAGCATACCTGGAAAGCCTCTAGCTGCGTTGGTCGCCAACAATCTCTCTGTATCAGCGGCAGTTGGCTGCCTCAAGTACTCTGCGCCAAAGACCTCGATCACAGCCTGGCAAAACTTGTACATTGACATTAGACATGTTGTCTCACTCATCGCACATACTCATCCACCAGATCGCCTGAAATTCCATATGCAAGCATGCGGATGGCCGCGGTGCATTTCTGGTAGGAGGAGAATCCAAACTTGCCAAGGGCATCCATCTTGCACTCGAAGTATGGGTCATGAGCAACCACTCCCTCTCGAATACGATTGAACACATGCCTTGCCATACGAAAACGGCGACGAAATTTATCCGGCTTGAAGAGAGGGGTGTTGGCAAAGTAATCGGCATAGAGCAGGGCGTGGCCTCTCTCCCTATTGTGGTTCAGGTTGGGAGCACGGCCAGGGACTGCCCCCTGTACCAAGGAAGCTGCCGTTGAATATGGTCGTGAACGACCAGTACAGCCACCACAAGATCGTCATCATCCGGCGACGAATCGTTCGATAAACAAAGAAAGTGATGGAAGAAAAACTCGTCTCCACTGTCCATACCTTTGTTGGCAAAAGGTCAAACACCTTGCGGTCGTGCTGGCGAAGAGGCCGCGATAATCACCTCGACGCAGCAGGGGTGGTTGCCGGCCGGCTACTGGCCGCTCTGGAGCTCTCGTCGGAATCTGCCTCGGCCGCCGTGGTACGTCGCCGGCAGTCGTGTCCCCTCTACCACCGGCAAGGACGACGACGGCCAAACCTCCTCCGATCGACGACCAAAACTACGACGGAAGCGCGGGCGTGATGGCGGCCATGTCGAGACGTGGTTTGGTATGGACGGCGGGGGGGCTGCGCGGTGAGGAGGCGGCCGAAGAATAGCGGCGGCGCCGGCGGCCGGGCGGGGCGGGGAGAGAGGGTGAAGCGTTGGGAGCGGAGGGACTGCTAGTGTCCTCAACAGGCGGGCCACGGGGGGACAAGGGCGTGCGTCGAGGCCGTCCGCGCGCGTCCGTTTCACCCCAAACCGAGCGCAAGTTTGGGTCGGGGATGAGTTGAAAGCGGACGGAATCCGGACATTTGTCCGTTTGAGACCGTGCGCTGGCCCGTCTCGTTTGTACCTTTTACCCCAAATGAACGCGGACAGGATAGGGTCGCGCGGTAGAGTTGGCGTTACTCCACACAGTTCGCCTGCCGCCTCAAAAAAAAAAAAACAGTTCGCCTTGTGATAGATCCATTCCCACCTGTAGGTATGCGCCGCAGTTCCTGTCGCCGGAGAACCTCCGCCGGTCACCGTCGCCGGGTTCTCCTGCGAAGACTACCGACCACCGTCGTCATCTCAAAAATCTATGCCCCCTTTGTATTACACCTCTCTCTACCCATTTCGCCGTGATCTGCCTCCGCTGGCCGTATCTGTTCTGGAGTTTTACGGCGGGGATCCTCTAGAGCAGCGTGTGTCCCCCATATGGAAAGACCCAGCAGCGGGGAGGAGGGAGAGGGGGACTCTCCCAACGAGACGAGGATCTCGCCGGAGACGGCGGCGGCAGAAGCGGACGACTCCGTCCCGTACATAGGGCAGCGGTTCCTGACACACGAAGCGGCGTACGAGCTCTACAGCGGGTTTGCAAAGCAGTGCGGGTTCTCGATCCGGCGGCACCGTACGGAGGGGAAGGACGGCGTGGGCAAGGGTCTGACCCGGCGGTACTTCGTGTGCCACCGCGCCGGCAACACGCCAGCGAAACCCTTCGACGACGGCGCCAAGCAGCAGAGGAACAGGAAGTCCTCCCGCTGCGGGTGCCAGGCGTACCTACGCATTGGTAGGGATGCTGGAGCCGGCGGTCTGGAGTGGCGAGTCACGGGGTTCTCTAACTACCACAACCATGAGCTCCTCCGGCAGGATGAAGTGCGCTTTCTGCCGGCGTACCGTGTCATCTCGGAGTCGGACAGAGACAGGATCTTGGTGTTTGCAAAATCTGGGATCACTGTGCAGCAGATGATGAGGATAATGGAGCTGGAGAAGTGCGTCCAGCCTGGGAGCCTCCCATTTACTGAGAAGGATGTGAGAAATCTCATACAGTCCTTCAGGAGGTTCGAGCAGGAGGAGGAGAGTGTCGACCTGCTTCAGATGTGCAGAAATGTTAAGGAGAAGGATCCCAATTTCAAGTACGACTTCACCAAAGACGCCAACAACTGCGTTGAGAACATCGCCTGGTCGTACGCATCATCGATCCAGTCTTACGAGGTATTTGGTGATGCTGTTGTGTTTGACACCATTCATCGGCTAACTTCTATTGACATGACACTGGGTATTTGGATTGGAATGAACAATCATGGGATGCCTTGCTTCTTCAGTTGCGTGCTTCTGAGGGAGGGAAATCTGCAATCCTTCACATGGGCATTACAGGTAACCATTGAGGGTGAAAAACTCACAGTACTCTTTACAACCGTTCTCTTAATTAGGAAGTCTTTGTTGTTGACAGGTATTTCTCAACTTCATGAACAGAAAAGCTCCACAGACAATATTGACTGATCAAAATATGTATCTCAAAGAAGCAGTTCAAAAGGAGCTACCAAACACAAAGCATGCCCTCTCCATCGGGCTTATTGCATCCAGGTTTCTATCTTGGTTCAATGCAGTTCTCGGGAGACACTATAATGACTGGGAAAATGAGTTTTATAGGCTGCACAACATGGAAAGCACAATGGACTTTGATCTTGGATGGAGTGACATGGTGAGCTGCTATGGATTACATGGAAATAGGCACATTGCTAGCTTATTTGCATCACGGAAGCTTTGGGCATCGCCATATTTGAGAGGACATTTTTTGGCAGGGCTGGCTGCTTTGCCGGGAATTTCAAAAATAAAGGATTTTATTCAGCGGTTGTTGAGCGCCCAAACATGCCTATCCTGTTTCATTGAGCAGGTGACCATTTCATCTCATGTTTACCAAATGCCAAGTTTTTTTCACCCCTTGTAAGAAAAATCGTGATACCCTTTCACTAGTCACTACTGCTCCTGTTGAGTTCATTATAGTTTGCTGCAAGCCAACTTTGTGCAAAGTAAAAGAGTAATATAATTTAGCGTTCATTTTTTTACATAGGTTGCGGTAGTTGTTGACTACAAAGATCAAGCTGGGGAACAACAAATAGTGCAACAAAACTCGGAAAATACAATTCTGAAGACGGCAGCTCCAGTGGAAGGACATGCTGCAGCTGTTTTCACCCCATATGCATTCTATAAGCTACAGGATGAGCTTGTAGAGGCAGCCCATTATGCATACTTCCACGTGGAAGGGAATGCTTTTCTTGTCCGGCACCATACCAAGACAGATGGCGGTTGCAATGTCACATGGAACCAAAAGGAGGAGCTACTTTCTTGCAGCTGCCAAATGTTTGAGTCATCAGGGATCCTCTGCCGGCATGCCCTCCGTGTGCTCACAACGCTAAACTACTCTCAGATCCCGGACCATTACCTTCCTGTCCGATGGCATAGAACCCAGCCACAACCTTCCAAGTCATTGATTGGCGCTCCTGATCATGGCAGATCATATGAAAGGGTGAAAGCACTCCAGTCCATGGTCTCAGTTCTGGTTAGTGAAGCAGGCAAATCGGAGGAACGGATGGATCTCGCGACACAGGAGGTCTCTGTCCTGCTGTCCCGGATAAGGCAGCAACCTGTTGTGGCGAATGTTTCAGGTGATGGTGTTCATCAGCAGCGGTGACTGGCAATTTTGGTAGCTTTCCAAGGGGAAACCATTTTTAACTGTCCAACCAGTTCTTTATAAGTATTTAAGCTCAGTTTGCAGTTACTGAACTGTATGGTTTATTTGACCATTTTTGCTAAATTTCAATAGACTGATTTTGATTTCGTGCTCAGTCAAATTTTGGGGCCGTTAGATCTGGAGGCGCACATCTCAGCGTGCGATTCTGAAATGACTGACCCGGGTGAGTTGGGGGGGGGGGGGGGGGCTTGGTGTCTTCCCTTTCTTGATTTTCCTATGTGTGTGTCACTTCATCAGTTTCGTCTGTCCCCGGCCCAGGAGAGAGGGGTGAGCTGCTAGTTGGGGGAAAGAGAGGTAGAGATGGAGGGGAGGGGCTGACCGGCGGCAGCGAGGTAGTCTCCGCGCACTGATTTCCTGAAAAAAATTCAGCCGGTTTGGATCTGTTAGTTGACACGGTTGAGGTCTGTGTTGGGTGTGGTTTGTGTGGAGAGCAGGGGTTTCAGGAAATCGGTAGGGAGCTGTTCTGTACACGGTCTGCTTGCATGTAGGGTAGCCAGCTCTGTGTGTTCTCATCGATTTAAGTCAAGTGCTATGCTAGAATTGGACATGTTTGTATGCTTTTCTGAATTTAAACCGTAACCAGATGCTTAAGGTGGTCAGGTTTCCCAACCTAGTTTTCTTGATGTGGTCAGGCTTTTAAAAAAGCATTTGGGGTATTAGTTAGTTGAGCTCTAGCTTTTTCAGAAGACCACTACCGGTGAATGGTTACAGAATTTTGCATGTCATTATACACTACTTTTTTTTTCTTTGATACCACTGTTTGTGCTACTAAAATCTATATTTCCTCTTAGGATAGCAAAATTTGCATGTATATACTTATATTTGCTTTTGCTGAGTGATGCTGTGTTTACGAGAGCATGTCATAACAAAATTTGTGTTTGAGGTCAGAATTATATCTTCGTGTGATATTCTCTGTCATCCACTTCTTCATTGTGTTGCACAGATCCATATCTGCTTTTCTGCCTATTCTTCATAAATTTTATTTTAGACAATCATGGAGGCCCTCACCCGCTCCATTTATATAAATGAAACCAACTTCGCACACAACAATCTTCTCTTCATAAAATGTACTCCCTCTGTAAACTAATATAAGATCGTTTAGATCACTAAAGATCACTAAAGCAGTAATCTAAATGATATTATATTAGTTTACAGATGGAGTATTAGATTACCAATCAATGAGGCAAGCTACCTCTGGCTCTGCAACCTTTTTCTCTTCCGAATTTCTGTAGCTATTTTGTTACCCCTAATTATCTATACTGATTCATAGCTAAAGTGAGTGGTTAGTTTTGTACTAACATGACAGCCCATCAGTATTTCTTGCCAGTCTTCAGTTTACATTTTAGCCCCATGGTATGTATCTTTTTTCTTCAGTTTGTCTATTTTTCTCAGTTTGTTATCAGTCTTTTTCAGTCAATCTTTAGTTTCCTTTTTTAGCTCCCTTGCCTATACAGTTTCTTTTCATTTAGTAAGTGTTCAGTTGTTGAATTTTACTTGTGCATTTGATTTTCAGTCTCATGTTTCATTATTCATTCTTCAGTTAGTGAGATCTTTTTCCCATGGCTCTTGTAGTTAGGACTTAGGACAATGACCTCTTATTTTCAGAATTTTACGTGTAGCATTATTCAGTTTGTTTTTCTTTTATGCAGTTACTTTTATTTAGTTAATGTTCAGTCCTTTATGCTCATTGTTCATTAAGTCAACATATCTATGGAATTTTTCTAATTTTCTATATTCAGTTTTAATTTAGTTTCCCTTATCTTCTTCAGTACTCCCTCCGTCCCGAAAAGCTTGTCTTAGATTTATCTAGATATGGATGCATCTACTATACACTCCCTCTGTCCCATGATGTAAGACGCTTTTTGGGACGGAGGTAATATATCAGTTAATCTTCAGTTTTCAGGCTATAAACAAGAGTGCCATCACTCACTTTATTTCTTCTTTACTTAGTTCTCTTCAGTTTGCTCATTCTTGTTTAGTATTTCTCTCAGCCCCTTATTTCCTCTTCAGCCAATTTGTCTATTTTTTTGTTCTTTCATTCACTCAGTTTTAGATTTTCAGTGCACAGATACAAGGCTATGTTTTTGCCTTTTGGAGCAGAAGAACCCCACATGCTTTTATCTCATTTTTTTCTCCTTTCCCCAGGCTAGGGGTATCATCCAACCTTTCTCTGAAAGATTAAAATAATCTAACTAATTTCACTCTGTAGAATTTTTTTCAGACTCTAGGTTTTGGAAGGGTAGGTAGCTCTGGTTGTATTATGTTGATGCATGCCTCTAATTTAAACATGAGTGGTGTATCTAATTTAAAAATGGTTCTGGCTGTCCATTTTGTCAGTTTTTTTATTCTGTCTTTGGTTGGGTATCATTTCTTCTTCAGTATTTCATTCTTCTTCAGTATTCAGTCCTCCATTTTTTTCCTGAGTATTCTTTTGTATGTCTATGGGATAGAATGCAACAAGTAGTCATACGAGACTATCTTTGGTTTGATTTACTTTTTTCAGTTTATCCTTGTTACTGTTAAGTTTGCGGTGCTTCAATTTCTACGGTTTAGCCTTTAACTTTAGTTAGTTCAGTTCTCTCAGTCGTGTTTTGTCGTCTATCTGATGAGATTATCATCATCAGCTTTGGTTGGTTCAGTTATCATTTATTTTTTCAGTTATTCATTATTCCTTAGTATTACATTTTTTCCCATTCTTTGAGCTTACATCATTGTTCGATCTCTCAGTCTCCACAGTTTTCTTCAGTACAATTTTCAGTACTTATCATCTACGTACCATTTTTCCAGTTTCTGCTGTCTTCAATCTCGCAAGTTTCTTCTTCATTTTGTTTCTTCATTATATATTTCTTCAATCTAGTTTTCAAGTCTTCCCTTGTCACTTTTCATTCTAATCCTTCTGTTTTGGGTCTCGCTATTTTCTGTCCTTTTTCATTGTCTTTCGCCATTCTTCCCTTGTCAATCCGTGCTGGTGTCGTATGGACTTTGTGCAGAGAAACAAGTGAGCAACACCCTCTGTTTTATCTCGTCTACAACATTTTTTTTCATTTATTTAGATGCCTTTTTTAGTTCTGCTCTTATGTTGATTACCATTTAACTTCTAACTGGTTTGGTGTCTGCAGAAAATCGACAGGTACATTGCTTTTGAGCTCAACACCCGAGGGTGGTTGCATTGGCGATGGGTGACGGGCACAACACAAATTCAGGCATATGACGCTACACCAATGTATTACCGTTTTAAGGCTAACCTCAAGACAGGAATAGCGGTGCTCTTTAGTACTCCCTCTGTCCCAAAATAACTGTCTCAAATCTTAGTACAAATGTGTATTAAAGTTAGTACAAAGTTGAGACACTTATTTTGGGACGGAGGTAGTATTCATCTAAGCATGATGGTTGTACTGTCGAATTCCATGTCTTCAGTTTAGTCGGTTTGGGACATCAAGTTATTATTCAATGAGTTATGTGTCACCAGTTACTTTGCGTGGGACACCATTTTTTGTGTTTCATGAATATGTGTACATTTTGTATAAGTTGTCAAATAGACCAAGACAGCCATTTGTGAACGGATATACATGATGCACTGGGTTTTGGTCAACTTTATATTTTTTATTTGGGACTTGCTGTCCATCGGAAGAAAGCAAAACATTTTATAGTATTTGAGAAAGCAAGACATTTTTTTTAATAAGTGTAGAGATGTCCTGTATGATTTTTTACATGAAGACACTAGGACCAGTCAAAAAAGAATCAGCTTGTAACGACGAAAAGGGCAGACCAAACCCAAAACCCTTTCGGGTTGAAAAGATCCTTTATTTTTTGATGAGTTGTTTCGGATTGAAAAGATCCGTTAGTGTCTCCCCTCCACTGGGCTAGTAGAGTGGTAAATAAATCGAATAAGGCTTGAACTACACATGTCTGAATCTGACGGGACAAAATTTTGACCGAGACTAAAGTCAAATTCAGTCGATTGATTAAATAGCTAGTCCCTATTTTATTAATTCGTTCGTAGAAACTTAGCCACAAAAGTAGGCAACAAACACTTAAATAGGAAAAAACAAGTGGAGCGAATGAGATTATCATAATCCATCATTACTGAACGTAGCCTTGGTCTTTTCTGTGGCAAATCACGCCTTGCTGATTTTCCAACAAGCTTGAGATGGGAAACCTGCAAGATCACGGGGTGCTTGCAAACTCGGTTTGATATCCCTTGGTTTCTATTATATAAGTTTGTTGCATAAATAAAAACGTAAGCCGTCTTAGCTCAGTTGGTAGAGCGCATGGCTTTTAACCATGTGGTCGTGGGTTCGAGTCCCACAGACGGCGAATGATTTTTTCTGTGCATTTTGGTTAAGGCGTTCTTATTTTCTTTTGTGCTTTTGTTACATTACACATATACACATTTTAAAGTGACGAAAACGTTTTATATTAATGAACAGGTAGTACAAACGTGTTGCATTTTGATTCATCTTATGAAATCAGATGTGTCCAAGTTTAATTACTACTCTCTCCGTGTCTTTTTAGTTTGCATATGATCAAATTCAAGCTTTGTAAAGCTTGACTAATTTTATACTCCCTTCGTCCGAAAATACTTGTTTTAAAAATTGATAAAATGAATCTATAACTAAAATAAGTCTAAGTACAATCATTTCTAGGACAAGTATTTTTGGACGGAGAGAGTAGTAAAAACCACCAACATTCACAATATGAAATCAAATCTCATCAGATGCTTCATGAAATGTATTTTCATACTATATAATTTTAGTATTGTATATGCTCATTTTTCTATATAAATTTGGTCAAATTTTGCGTAATTTGACTTTAACAGATATTATATACGGAGTGAAAAGAAACGGAGAGAGTACTTGCACCACGATCCTGTTCGTCTTGTGAGATCAAATGTGTTCTGTGTTCAAGATCAATTTTTGCTAGGGGAATTGTGATGGGATTTGCCTGCCGAAGACCACAACGGTAGCTTCCTCTCGTTTGCTCTTCTAGTCTTAGACGGCCAGTGCAAATTTCCTTCAAACTTCACTGGTGAGTTCGTAAATTCGTCCTCTCTCTATCTGTTGCGCTGGCGGTCGGTGATAGGGAGAAGAATCCTGGTGCCTCTGTTTTGGTTAATAGTTTAGGTTATGTCATTTTAGTCCTTGTAGGTGTGGTGCTCGAGCAGATGACGTCGCTTCTTCTTCTAATTTGTCTTTCGAGGTTGATCCTCCTCGAATTCTTCGTTTCGACTTAGTTAATGGAGCTCTGACGTAGATTCGCGTTGTCTTCTTGGGACGGTGAGGTTAAGGTTTCTCGTCATATGGCGAGATCTGGTGGCAGATACTTCAAATCTATGCAAGGGTTCAAATGCGATGGCTGCGGCTTCAGGGCGCTGGTCCTTAGGGACATGTGCACGAAGACTTCTGCCATCGACAAGGGTCAAGCCGGCTCCGATAAAGAAACAACGACAGTGATGCGTTGACGACTCATTCTGGCAGCAATAGTGGTTGTTTGCCGTTCTCGAAATCTGAATACATTTTTATTATATTTAAGATGCTTTATACTCCCGATGAATTTTTATAATAGATACAACCTTTCCAAATAAATGTGTTCAAGCTTAATTAGAACTTGCAGCACAACCAGATAGTTTTTCTGAAAACTTTCATGGCAATTCTCTCAAATAATAAATGCCCCTATATATGCGCACATCAAATTGCACATGCCCTTTTCTCGTCGGCGGGGAACGACCACCAGTGAGCATTGTCGCCCTAACAGGCCCGCTTCGCCCGCACCTTGGTCAAGCCTGTCATCGTGACCTCCACCGTCGGACCCACCACCACACCGCACCACCACTAGCATCTGAAGCCATCAAAGATGGCCAGCCAACGCCGCCCATGCCAGACGACAACCTTGAGCACGCTCTGCCCCACAGCACCACTGTCGGCCCTTCCGTACCACGGGCAAGTCCCCGCGCTGCTGCCAATGCTACCCAAGCGTCACACTGCCCTGGACCAGCGTTCCACCACCACACGGGGACACCGACCCATGCCGAGTTCCACCACGTCAGGGAAAGAGAGGACCCCGCCACCACGAGCACCTATCGGGCTTTGCCTGACAGCGACGAGGGGAAGGAAGAGGGCTAGTTGCCGTCGGCTAGGGTGTGGAGCGACGCAGGTGAAAGAGGAAAGTTTCTTCCTTCCTCTTCATAAGATGAACATCAGTCAAAAGTAGTACATGCTTTGTGTGAAAGTATATATTCTTTTCATGGTTATATGGATCTCATTTTATTTTAACTTGGGATTGACGGAATCATTAAAGACACCTCGTAGTTGATGGAAACATCTTTTCCACTGAACGAGCAACGCTGGAAATCCTGAAATAAATCCAGGAACAAGTGTGAGCATCAGAATTTGAACCCTAATGCTGGGATACCACTGTCCACCTAAACATCCAACCACAGATTGGTTATATGAGTCTCATTTATATCATAAAGACAATAGTTCAAGTCACGTACACAGCAGTCTGACAAAACTGAAAAGACAATATAACACTAGTCTTTGCACAAAGGAACACCAACCAAGAAAGAAAATTACAATCAAAACAGAAGAAACCCCTGCGCTTACCAACGCGTGTCACCTACCTCCGACATCACCACAGCAGTCACGAAAAAAAATTCACGGATTACCTCCTCATTCGATCTTGATATGGCTCCATCGCTGATATGCAACTTTGCGGCCCTTTAAGATAGCTCACAAAAGATAAAATCATTACCGTTAAACGAATCAGACCGGGGCAACATCCCAGACACGCTATCAAACTCCATATGTGACTTACTAAGACGTCGAAGGAGTAAATCATATCTGTCAGCCATGAACCACAAACTTGCGTGAAAGTATGTATTTGACCAACAAATATGCTCATATAATGTGTGGCTGTATATCAGCGTCATACAAGTACAAGTGTACACCAATCGTGGCCTAAGAATCGCAACAAACTAACTGCTCTAGTAGTACAAACTAAGCTACATCCACGACGGCGGCGCCGGTACTGCAAAGCGGATTGGCCTTGAAGCCAACGGCAGGGAACGACTTCTTGACGGGACCGACGCTGAGGGTGACGACTCCGCCGCCAACCTCGACGCCGGTGACGGGGACCCAGACGAACAGCACGCGCACGCGGACGCCCTCGAGCCCCGTGACCGCCCCGGGCGCCACGGACCCGGAGAGCTTGATGTCGTACAGGACGCGGTAGCCCCCGGCCTCGATCTCGCAGCCG
Organism: Triticum urartu; assembly: GCF_003073215.2. NCBI lineage: Eukaryota > Viridiplantae > Streptophyta > Magnoliopsida > Poales > Poaceae > Triticum > Triticum urartu. The sequence goes on from NC_053023.1 coordinate 516,842,966, forward strand.
TCGTCGAGGAAGAGCTCGAAGGAGCCGTCGGAGTGGAGGAGGTACCGCCGGGCGGTTTTCGGGAGGAGAGCGCGCGGGAGGCCGAACCGATCCATTAGCTCCGGCACGGTGGGAGGGTCGTAGGGCGCCGTCGAGGTGGAGCTAGTGAGGAGGTTCAGGCCGAGGAGGAGCAGGAGGAGCCGGCGGCTGGGGGCTGTGGCCGCCATGTTGACCATTGGGGGCTTGCTTGTTCTTGGTTTCGGCTCTGGGCGTTTGTTGTTTCTCTCTCGACGGATGGATGGGAAAGTGCCACCGGCCAAGGGAGCTCTGTTCTAGTTGGGCTTGGTTTGGGGAGGATAGAATAAAAAGGAGGAATCTTGAGATATTCTTTTAGCTTCAGCCAAGGGTGATAATGCAAACATCGCCATTGCCTTTGCAGAATTTTATAGTCTGTTCGTAATCAGCTAGTACGTTTTCTACTGCGACATCTGGTTAGATGGTTAGAAGGCAGTGGTATCCCCTGTCCATTCAAATCCCGGTGTCTGTATTTATTTTGAATTTATTTTAGAATTTCCGATGATACGCGTTCTGTGGGAAGAAACGTTCCTCTTAACTATGAGACATCTACAGCGGCTTCGTAAAATTTCAAAATAATGTGCCGGCTCATTCCCTCGGATGTGCTCATAGGGGCAGGATGTGTGTGTGTGCGCACGTTCATAGAAGTGAGTATATGTGCGTGTATATAAGCGCTTGTGCTTGTACCGTGTTCAAAAAAAGCTAGACTTCTATCCGATGATAAGTGCCACATACGTGACACGAAGCAATTCTGTCCTGATATATTTTGAGGGTCTTTTTTAACTGACCTAGCTAAGTTTAATACTGTAAAAAAGATATGTTTAATCTTCATGGAATCTACAGCGTTTCCCATCAGAATTTGATTTCATTCAAATAAAATTTTGATCCAATGTATAATAAAATCCGGTCGAAAATCTTAACAAATCGACGCCGTTTACGAGGAAAACCAAACCAAACTACGCGCAAGTAATTAGAATGAAAGAAGGCCAAAAATATAGACGCTCATGACAAGGTAAGGCTTAACTACTAGACAAAAGGACCATCACCATGAGAGACAAGAGTACACATGGGGTGTTGTTGAAGGATCACAATACCAAAACTTTACAAATAGCCGACATCACTAGCGTGCATACCGAACCCTATAACAACAGGAACATCCACAATCAACGAGTGCCATAGCATGACTGCATGTTCCGTTTAAAGGGGCAAGAATTCGAGATGCAAGCCCAGAGAGTACCATGAACACGAACCTGCTAGCTCTGCCACAGGATATTAGAACGAGCAAGTTGGGAGGCATCTTGTGTCATCATTGAGTAAAGATGAATCGAGACAATACCAAGAGTACGAAGTTCGCTGCAACACAATGACTGCCATGAAAGGGTCTTGAGCAAGCATCACCCGGGATGTCGCACCACACAATGGGCATGGTCGGATGGATGGCAGCAAAGGGTTCAAAAATGGCGCCTTCAGGAAGGTGAGCGATGTCCGTGGACGTCATCATCAATGGGCTTTCATTCAGAAATATACTGAGCAGATCGGGTACATGTCAAGGAACACACCTCTAGGAAGGTAAGCGACATTGGGCCGGTGTTACCGTGGTCAGATGATGCCTGGTTCAGCATGGATTTCTCCCGGAGCAAGAACCAGATCCAGCCCAACGTCGAGGCATTCTGCAGGGTATCTTCGACATTTTCTTCTCTAGGGAGGTGATTTGCTACGCATATCGTGACCGCCAACATTTCTGGTCAACATCGTGACTTGATGGTCGTTGATTCTACTAGCTCCTGGGTTTAAACAAGTTTGCATCGCTCAGACAGAAGCCTAGAGGTGGCAACAAGCTTTGTTCATGACATGCCGCTGGTGAATGCAGGAGGAAGAAAACTTCAACACCCAAAGAATTTGGACGTAATTTTTAATTTAGGTTTGATGTTTTTGTAAGGATTTGTACCACTTGATAGATGGCCTTTAGACTTTTCGTGAAAAAAGATTGTGGTTGTTGCTGTCAAGTTTTAATGTGATACATGTGCGCATGTATAGTCCACTGGCTGATTCTTTTGTTCAACCATAATGCTTACTTGGTTGTGATGGTCTTCATTGTCTGGTCACGCCAATCAGATGAAAATCCTTGTCTAGGCCATCTCTGATCGGACATAATCAGGATTGTGTGAAGACGTTTATCTCTTTTTAAAGGCATAACTGTGGAAAAAATCAATTTAGACCGAGGTGTTAATTGTACATACTGTAATGGTTAGGCCGTGGTTGTCTTTTTTGTACTCTACTGAATAATTAATAAAAATGGTTGTATCCATAATTATGATGTGATGCAGAGGCCAGGGTTTTTAGCCTTCATTGCGAAAAAGAAAAAACAAAAGGGAAAATAAACTTTATAAAGCTGGCACCCTCTAATTTATAATTTTACCAATTGGTTGGACGTATGTGTGAACAAAAGTTTGCCAGACCTAAATGACATATAAGAAATTTACAATTGCCACGCATGACAAACTAAATCTGCCACATTCTAAAACAAACAAGAAAATTAAACAATAATGTTTGAAACTAAGTTGCCATTGTTTACTAAGATGATGGCAAAAATGTATTGGAAAGAAAAATTATGAAATAGTCTTATGAAAAAAAATTTGTCGTGGATGTTCAAAATAAATTTGCCATGGTGTAAAAAAGAAATTTACAATAGTTTGTTTAATGAATGTGTACAAAAAGGAATTTACCGTAGTTTTTTCAACAAAATATTGCCATGTTCCAGAAATAGTTGACCACATTAAAACATTATGGACCAGGGTTCAAAAATAGATTTCCCATGGTCCAAATATAAATCTACCATGGCAGAGAACGAAAACCAAATATACCATGTATTATTCAGTAAATTCAATATGGCCCCAAAAAAAAGAAATTTGTCATGGCCCATTAAATAAATTTGCCATGGTGCAAAGAAAAGAAATTCGCCATGATCTACAATAAAAACAGAATTTGCCATGCCATCTACTATAAAAATGCCAGGATCCACACAAACAACTTGCCATTGTGCTAAAAAATGATATTAATGGCAAACTATGTGTAAGTTTACCATGATGGCAAATATAGTGTGAATTTGCTATGATGCTCACGAGATACTTGCCATGATGCTAGGAAATGACAATAATGACGAAATGTGTGTAAGTTTGGCAAGGTGGCATGTTTAGTGTAAAAATGGCCATGATGTATCCAAGCTAATTACCGTGATGCTAAAAAGGCATCAAATGCAGTTTTACACACTAATTTCACATGATGAAGAAAATATCATATCAAAAATTGTGTGTAAAGTTGCCCTGATTGCATACACACTACTCGCTCGCATCTATATTTTTCTGCTTTTGCTTTGCGACGGTTTGGTTGTCACATCTATTATTCATGTGGTGGCATCTTCATATTTGTTGTCATGGTTACTTAAGAATCATTGTTTCCATGGAAACTCAAAGCATGTTGCCATGTTAATCAAAATCTCACCCATGGCATTATTCCAAAGGCGAGTACTAGGTGTCGGTCGGCCGGCCGAAATTGGGCCGACCATGCGCTAGCCGTTTGATTGGTCTCCCTGAGCCATCAGGTGCACCCCCACTGGATCTTCTTGCCCCCAACCCGACTGGGTCAACGCGTGGGGGCTTGATGGTGATATGTCTTCGTCGTATCTATTTTTCCAAACACTTTTGCCCTTTTTTTGGACTCTAACTTGCATGATTTGAATTGAACTAACTCGGACTGACGCTGTTTTCAGCAGAACTGCTATGGTGTTATTTATGTGCAGACACAAAAGTTTTCGGAATGACCTGAAACTTCACGGAACATCTATTTGGAAATAATAAAAAATCCTTGCAAAATATGAAGACCAGGGGCCCCACCGCCTGTCCACGAGGGTGGGGGGCGTGCCCCCCTACCTTGTGGGCCCCTCTGGAGCTCCTCCGACCTCAACTCCAACTCTATATATTTGTTTCGGGGAGAAAAAAATCAGAGAGAAGGATGTTGGGGAACGTAGTAATTTCAAAAAAATTCCTACGCGCACGCAAGATCATGGTGATGCATAGCAACGAGAGGGGAGAGTGTTGTCTATGTACCCTCATAGACCGGAAGCGGAAGCGTTATAACAACGCGGTTGATGTAGTCGCACGTCTTCACGGCCCGACCGATCAAGCACCGAAACTACGACACCTCCGAGTTCTAGCACACGTTCAGCTCGATGACGATCCCCGGACTCCGATCCAGCAGAATGTCGGGGAAGAGTTCTGTCAGCATGACGGTGTGGTAACGATCTTGATGTTCTACTGTCGCAGGGCTTCGCCTAAGCACCACTACAATATTATCGAGGACTATGGTGGAGGGGGGCACCGCACACGGCTAAGAGATCAATGATCAACCGTTGTCTCTCTGGGGTGCCCCCTGCCCCCGTATCTAAAGGAGCAAGGGAGGGAGGCGGCCGGCCTAGGAGGAGGGCGCGCCAAGGGGGGGGTCCTACTCCCGCCGGGAGTAGGACTCCTCCTTCCCTTGTTGGAGTAGGAGAGAAGGAAAGAGGGGGAGAGGAACAAGGAAAAGTGGGGCTGCACCCCTTGTCCAATTCGGACCAGAGGGGGGGCGCGCGCCTCCTTCCTTTTGGCCTCTCTCCTCTATTCCCGTATGGCCCAATAAGGCCCATATACTCCCCGGCGAATTCCCGTAACTCTCCGGTACTCCGAAAAATACCCGAATCACTTGGAACCTTTCCGATGTCCGAATATAGTCGTCCAATATATCGATCTTTACATCTCGACCATTTCGAGACTCCTCGTCATGTCCCCGATCTCATCCGGGACTATGAACTCCTTCGGTACATCAAAACTCATAAACTCATAATATAACTGTCATCGAAACCTTAAGCGTGCGGACCCTACGGGTTCGAGAACTATGTAGACATGACCGAGACACGTCTCCGGTCAATAACCAATAGCGGAACCTGGATGCTCATATTGTCTCCCACATATTCTACGAAGATCTTTATCGGTCAGACCGCATAACAACATACGTTGTTCCCTTTGTCATCGGTATGTTACTTGCCCGAGATTCGATCGTCAGTTTCTCAATACCTAGTTCAATCTCGTTACCGGCAAGTCTCTTTTACTCGTTCCGTAATACATCATCCCGCAACTAACTTATTAGTTGCAATGCTTGCAAGGCTTAAGTGATGTGCATTACCGAGAGGGCCCAGAGATACCTCTCCGACAATTGGAGTGACAAATCCTAATCTCGAAATATGCCAACCCAACAAGTACCTTCGGAGACACCTGTAGAGCACCTTTATAATCACCCAGTTACGTTGTGACGTTTGGTAGCACACAAAGTGTTCCTCCGGTAAACGGGAGTTGCATAATCTCATAGTCATAGGAACATGTATAAGTTATGAAGAAAGCAATAGCAACAAACTAAACGATCAAGTGCTAAGCTAATGGAATGTGTCAAGTCAATCACATCATTCTCCTAATGATGTGACCCCGTTAATCAAATGACAACTCATGTCTATGGCTAGGAAACATAACCATCTTCGATCAATGAGCTAGTCAAGTAGAGGCATACTAGTGACACTCTGTTTGTCTATGTATTCACACATGTATTATGTTTCCGGTTAATACAATTGTAGCATGAATAATAAACATTTATCATGAAATAAGGAAATAAACAATAACTTTATTATTGCCTCTAGGGCATATTTCCTTCAGTCTCCCAGTTGCACTAGAGTCAATAATCTAGTTCACATCGCCATGTGATTTAACATCAATAGTTCACATCACCATGTGATTAACACCCATAGTTCACATCGTCATGTGACCAACACCCAAAGGGTTTACTAGATTCAATAATCTAGCTAGTTCACATCGCTATGTGATTAACGCCCAAAGAGTACTAGGGTGTGATCATGTTTTGCTTGTGAGAGAAGTTTAGTCAACGGGTCTGCCACATTCAGATCCGTAAGTATTTTGCAATTTTCTATGTCAACAATGTTCTGCACTAAGATACTCTAGCTAATTGCTCCCACTTTCAATATGTATCCAGATTGAGACTTTGAGTCATCTGGATCAGTTTCAAAACTTGCATCGACGTAACCCTTTACAACGAACCTTTTGTCACCTCCATAATCAAGAAACATATCCTTATTCCACTAAGGATAATTTTGACCAATGTCCAGTGATCTACTCCTAGATCACTATTGTACTCTCTTCCCAAACTCAGGGCATGGTATACAATAGGTTTGGTACACAGCATGGCATACTTTATAGAACCTATGGCTGAGGCATAGGGAATGACTTTCATTCTCTCTCTATCTTCTGCCGTGGTCAGGTTTTGAGTCTTACTCAACTTCACACCTTGTAACACAGGCAAGAACTCCTTTTTTGACTGTTCCATTTTGAACTACATCAAAATCTTGTCAAGGTATGTACTCATTGAAAAACTTATCAAGCGTCTTGATCTATCTCTATAGATCTTGATGCTCAATATGTAAGCAGCTTCACCGAGGTCTTTCTTTGAAAAACTCCTTTCAAACATTCCTTTATGCTTTGCAGAATAATTCTACATTATCTCCGATCAACAATATGTCATTCACATATATTTATCAGAAATGCTGTAGTGCTCCCACTCACTTTCTTGTAAATACAGGCTTCACCGCAAGTCTGTATAAAACTATATGCTTTGATCAACTTATCAAAGCGTATATTCCAACTCCGAGATGCTTGCACCAGTCCATAGATGGATCGCTGGAGCTTGCATATTTTGTTAGCACCTTTAGGATTGACAAAACCTTCTGGTTGCATCATATACAACTCTTCTTTGATAAATCGATTAAGGAATGCAGTTTTTTTTGTTTATCCATTTGCCAGATTTCATAAAATGCGGCAATTGCTAACATGATTCGGACAGACTTAAGCATAGATACGAGTGAGAAACTCTCATCGTAGTCAACACCTTGAACTTGTCGAAAACCTTTTGCGACAATTCTAGCTTTGTAGATAGTAACACTACTATCACCGTTCGTCTTCCTCTTGAAGATCCATTTATTTTTACGGCTTGCTGATCATCGGGCAAGTCAACCAAAGTCCACACTTTGTTCTCATACATGGATCCCATCTCAGATTTTATGGCCTCAAGCCATTTCGCGGAATCTGGGCTCATCATCGCTTCCTCATAGTTCATAGGCTCGTCATGGTCAAGTAACATGACCTCCAGAACAGGATTACCGTACCACTCTGGTGCAGATCTCACTCTGGTTTACCTACAAGGTTCGGTAGTAACTTGATCTGAAGTTTACATGATCATCATCATTAGCTTCCTCACTAATTGGTGTAGTGGTCACAGGAACAGATTTCTGTGATGAACTACTTTCCAATAAGGGAGCAGGTACAGTTACCTCATCAAGTTCTACTTTCCTCCCACTCACTTCTTTCGAGAGAAACTCCTTCTCTAGAAAGGATCCATTCTCAGCAATGAATATCTTGCCTTCGGATCTGTGATAGAAGGTGTATCCAATATTTTCTATTGGGTATCCTATGAAGATGCACTACTCCGATTTGGGTTTGAGCTTATCAGGTTGAAACTTTTTCACATAAGCATTGCAACCTCAAACTTTAAGAAACGACAGCTTAGGTTTCTTGCCAAACCATAGTTCATACGGTGTCGTCTCAACGGATTTAGATGGTGCCCTATTTAATGTGAATGTAGCTGTCTCTAATGCACAACCCCAAAACGATAGTGGTAAATCGGTAAGAGACATCATAGATCGCACCATATATAATAAAGTACGGTTACGATGTTCAGACACACCATTACATTGTAATGGTGTTCCAGGTGACGTGAGTAGTGAAACTTTTTCACATTGTTTTAACTGAAGGCCAAACTCGTAACTCAAATATTTTACTTCTGCGATCATATCGTAGATACTTTTGTTTTTGTTACGATGATTCTCCACTTCATTCTGAAATTCTTTGAACTTTTTCAAATGTTTCAGATTTGTGTTTCATCAGGTAGATATACTCATATCTGCTCAAATCATCTGTGAAGATCAGAAAATAATGATACCTTCCGCGAGCCTCAATATTCATCAGACCACATACATCAGTATGTATGATTTCCAACAAATCTGTTGCTCGGTCCATTGTTCCGGAGAATGGAGTCTTAGTCATCTTGCCCATGAGGCATGGTTCGCAAGCATCAACTGATTCATAATCAAGTGATTCCAAAAGCCCATCAGCATGGATTTTCTTCATGCGCTTTACACCAATATAACCTAGCCGGCAGTGCCACAAATAAGTTGCACTATCATTATTAAGTTTGCATCTTTTGGCTTCAATATTATAAAAATGTGTATCACCACGATCGAGATCCAACAAACCATTTTCATTGGATGTATGACCATAGAAGGTTTTATTCATGTAAACAGAACAACAATTATTCTCTAACTTACATGAATAACCGTATTGCAATAAACATGATCAAATCATATTCATGCTCAACGCAAACACCAAATAACACTTATTTAGGTTCAACACTAATCCCGAAAGTATAGGGAGTGTGCGATGATGATCATATCAATCTTGGAACTACTTCCAACACACATCGTCACTTCACCCTTAATTAGTCTCTGTTCATTCTGCAACTCCCGTTCCGAGTTACTACTCTTAGCAACTGAACCAATATCAAATACCGAGGGGTTGCTACGAACACTAGTAATATACAAATCAATAATCTGTATATCAAATATACCTTTGTTCACTTTGCCATCCTTCTTATCCGCCAATTACTTGGGGTAGTTCCGCTTCCAGTGACCAGTCCCTTTGCAGTAGAAGCACTCAGTTTCAGGCTTAGGTCCAGACTTGGTTTTTTTCACTTGAGCAGCAACTTGCTTGCTGTTCTTCTTGAAGTTCCCCTTTCTTCCCTTTGTCCCTTTACTTGAAACTAGTGATTTTGTTTACCATCAACACTTGATGCTTTTCTTGATTTCTACCTTCGTCGATTTTAGCATCACGAAGAGCTTGGGAATCGTTTCCGTTATCCCTTGCATATTATAGTTCATCATGAAGTTCTACTAACTTGGTGATGGTGACTAGAGAATTCTGTCAATCACTATTTTATCTGGAAGATTAACTCCCACTTGATTCAAGCGATTGTAGTACCCAGAAAATTTGAGCACATGCTCACTGCTTGAGTTATTCTCCTCCATCTTTTAGCTATAGAACTTGTTGGAGACTTCATATCTCTCAACTCAGGTATTTAATTGAAATATTAACTTCAACTCCTGGAACATCTCATATGGTCCATGACGTTCAAAACGTCTTTGAAATCCCGATTCTAAGCTGTTAAGCATGGTGCACTAAACTATCAAGTAGTCATCATATTGAGCTAGCCAAACGTTCATAATGTCTGCATCTGCTCCTGCAATAGGTTAGTCACCTAGCGGTGAATTAAAGACATAATTCTTCTGTACAGCAATGAGGATAAACCTCAGATCATGGACCCAGTCCGCATCATTGCTACTATCATCTTTCAACTTAGTTTTCTCTAGGAACACATATAAAACATAGGGAAGCAATAACACGAGCTATTGATCTACAACATAGATATGCAAATACTATCAGGACTAAGTCCATGATAAATTAAAGTTCAATTAATCATATTACTTAAGAACTCCCACTTAGAAAGACATCCCTCTAATCTTCTAAGTGATCACGTGATCCAAATCAACTAAACCATAACCAATCATCACGTGAAATGGAGTAGTTTTCAATGGTGAACATCACTATGTTGATCATATCTACTATATGATTCACGCTCGACCTTTCGGTCTCAGTGTTCCAAGGCCATATCTGCATATGCTAGGCTCTTCAAGTTTAACCTGAGTATTCTGCGTGTGCAAAACTGGCTTGCACCCGTTGTAGATGGACGTAGAGCTTATCAGACCCGATCATCACGTGGTGTCTGGGCGCGACGAACTTTGGCAACGGTGCATACTCAGGAAGAACACTTTTATCTTGAAATTTAGTGAGAGATCATCTTATAATGCTACCGTCAATCAAAGCAAGATAAGATGCATAAAAGATAAACATCACATGAAATCAATATAAGTGATATGGTATGGCCATCATCATCTTGTGCTTGTGATCTCCATCTCCGAAGCACCGTCATGATCACCATCATCACCGGCGCGACACCTTGATCTCCATCGTAGCATCGTTGTCGTCTTGCCAATCTTATGCTTCCACGACTATCGCTACCGCTTAGTGATAAAGTAAAGCATTACAGCGCAATTGCATTGCATATAATAAAGCGACAACCATATGGCTCCTGCCAGTTGCCGATAACTCGGTTACAAAACATGATCATCTCATACAATAAAATTTAGCATCATGTCTTGACCATATCACATCACAACATGTTCTGCAAAAACAAGTTAGACGTCCTCTACTTTGTTGTTGCAAGTTTTACGTGGCTGCTACAGGCTTAGCAAGAACCGTTCTTACCTATGCATAAAAACCACAACGATAGTTTGTCAAGTTAGTGCTGTTTTAACCTTCACAAGGACCGGGCGTAGACACACTCGGTTCAACTAAAGTTGGAGAAACTGACACCCGCCAGCCACCTGTGTGCAAAGCACGTCGGTAGAACCAGTCTCGCGTAAGCGTACGCGTAATGTCAGTCCGGGCCGCTTCATCCAACAATACCGCCGAACCAAAGTATGACATGCTGGTAAGCAGTATGACTTATATCGCCCACAACTCACTTGTGTTCTACTCGTGCACAACATCAACGCATAAAACCTAGGCTCGGATGCCACTGTTGGGGAACGTAGTAATTTCAAAAATTTCCTATGCACACGCAAGATCATGGTGATGCATAGCAAAGAGAGGGGAGAGTGTTGTCTACGTACCCTCATAGACCGGAAGCGGAAGCGTTATAACAACGCGGTTGATGTAGTCGTACGTCTTCACGGCTCGACCGATCAAGCACCGAAACTACGACACCTCCGAGTTCTAGCACACGTTCAGCTCGATGACAATCCACGGACTCCGATCCAGCAGAATGTCGGGGAAGAGTTCCGTCAGCACAATGGTGTGGTGACGATCTTGATGTTCTACTGTCGCAGGGCTTCGCCTAAGCACCACTACAATATTATCGAGGACTATGGTGGAGGGGGGCACCGCACACGGCTAAGAGATCAATGATCAACTGTTGTCTCTCTGGGGTGCCCCCTGCCCCCGTATATAAAGGAGCAAGGGAGGGAGGCAGCCGGCCTAGGAGGAGGGCGCGCCAAGGGGGGAGTCCTACTCCCACCGGGAGTAGGACTCCTCCTTCCCTTGTTGGAGTAGGAGAGAAGGAAAGAGGGGGAGAGGAACAAGGAAAAGTGGGGCTGCACCCCTTGTCCAATTCGGACCAGAGGGGGGGCGCGCGCCTCCTTCCTTTTGGCCTCTCTCCTCTATTCCCGTATGGCCCAATAAGGCCCATATACTCCCCGGCGAATTCCCGTAACTCTCCGATACTCCGAAAAATACCCGAATCACTCAGAACCTTTCCGATGTCCGAATATAGTCGTCCAATATATCGATCTTTACGTCTCGACCATTTCGAGACTCCTCGTCATGTCCCCGATCTCATCCGGGACTACGAACTCCTTCGGTACATCAAAACTCATAAACTCATAATATAACTGTCATCGAAACCTTAAGCGTGCGGACCCTACGGGTTCGAGAACCTCTGTAGACATGACCGAGACACGTCTCTAGTGAATAACCAATAGCGGAACCTGGATGCTCATATTGGCTTCTACATATTCTACGAAGATCTTTATCGGTCAAACCGCATAACAATATACGTTGTTCCTTTTGTCATCGGTATGTTACTTGCCCGAGATTCGATCATCGGTATCTCAATACCTACTTTAATCTCGTTACCGGCAAGTCTCTTTACTCGTTCCGTAACACATCATCCCGCAACTAACTCATTAGTTGCAATGCTTGCAAGGCTTAAGTGATGTGTATTACCAAGTGGGCCCAGAGATACCTCTCCGACAATCGGAGTGACAAATCCTAATCTCGAAATACGCCAACCCAACAAGTACCTTCGGAGACACCCGTAGAGCACCTTTATAATCACCCAGTTACATTGTGATGGTTGGTAGCACACAAAGTGTTCCTCCGGTAAATGGGAGTTGCATAATCTCATAGTCATAGGAACATGTGTAAGTCATGAAGAAAGCAATAGCAAAAAACTAAACGATCAAGTGCTAAACTAACGGGATGGGTCAAGTCAATCACATCATTCTCCTAATGATGTGATCCCGTTAATCAAACGACAACTCTCTGTCTATGGCTAGGAAACATAACCATCTTTGATTAACGAGCTAGTCAAGTAGAGGCATACTAGTGACGCTCTGTTTGTCTATGTATTCACACATGTATCATGTTTCCGGTTAATACAATTCCAGTATGAATAATAAACATTTATCATGATATAAGGAAATAAATAATAACTTTATTATTGCCTCCAGGGCATATTTCCTTCACCTCAAGTGTCCGAACTACTTGATAAGGGCCAGACTGATGGGCCGTGAAGATAAAAGCAAAAGACTTGCACCCGTATCCGGGTAGGACTCCTATATGCGTGGAAGGCAAGTTTAGTGTCTCGATATTTTATTTCCTTCCCCTACCAACCGACTATGTACAACCCTAGATCCCTCCCGTGTGTATATAAACTGGAGGGTTTAGTCCTAGAGGCTATCATAATCCTCATAGCTAGAGCTGCAGCGGGTACAAGTTACTGACCACATATGCGATCTTCGCAACTGATAGAGAAGCTTCCAGAGGCATCTTGGTAACCCCTCGGTGAGCTAACTCAATCAAATACAATCAACGGACATAAGACATATTAGAGTGTTTTTAAACCACTCGCCTTGCTTTGCATCTCATATAGAAAGAGGCCCCTTACCCGAACCTGGGCTAAAATCATTGCGTCGATTTGTCCCAGCCTTTCGTGCTTAACTATCCCTCGTACAGGGGACCTCCTTTCGGGAGACGCATAGTTCGGGGGGACCCTTGCCGCCATTACCCGTCGACTCAGTCCCGTCGTATCAGTCGTACACTCGGCAAGCTCAGACTCTCGGTGTCTTCAAGTCAACTCCAACGCCTGCGTCTCGTCACGAGAGCCTGGGCTCTTGCTGCACTTCGCCCACTGACATTAGGGCTCTCGTCAAGCTCTGCGAGAATTTTCCAGCCTATTTCTCGTCATTCCAGAGCATACGAGGATTTGAATGGCCTCAGCTGATCGGTCCACTCGACAAACCTGTGATGCGGGCCGCTTGCTCTTTATCGGGAAAAAGACTCTCCCTGGTCAGACACAGTCTGTTTTTGTATTGCTTGCAGGCTGGTCGTGCCCATGCTCTGCCAATTCAACTCGTGGACCTCGTGGCCCCCTGGCAAACATACAATAATCCTTTGTTCAGAGTCAGTAGTCAAGTGATAGCCAAGCGTCTTCCTTGCGTCTCACTCTATACAGATCAGGGGTATTTTGACGTATACACTCTTGTGCGAATTACCATCACACTGACATTCCGCACGCTCGCACTCACGCGAAAGAGACTCTGGATAGCTGTCGCAAGTGGCGTTCTTTTCTGCCCGGAGCCCGCCGCTCCTCATCTACATAAGGTAGCCCGTCGGATCCACCATCAAGCACTCGCCATTGCAGGCCGATCCCTACTACGTCATGAGCTGCTGCCAGACCTGAGTACGATCAAACGCAACTCACGCCAGTTCTGTATGGATAGAGCGGGGAGGTTCAGCCCCGCCAGACTATCCCTGTCGAGGGAAGCGCCCTCAGGCAGCGAGAACACCTTGGCAAGGAATGCACTCACAATTTGACATGTTGTCCCACACAGGCCATAGGAGATGCACATACCTCGTAGAGGTATATAATCTTTCGATTCGCGCTAAGCTGTTCGGCCGGCACTCAGTCACTAGCGTATTGTTATTCGCGAGAGTCTGAATGAGGTCCATGCTCCACCTAAGACACCACTGAGGAACGATGTGCATGTTGACCGGCATGACTGTGCTCTGTAGGCGTCCAAATTATGGTTCTCAACTACACACTTTTACCAGAACACATTACCCTTTCGCTCCTATAACGGAAAAGCTCGCGCATCTTTAGAGTGTCAGAATCTATCCTAGTTCACAATCACGGAAGTATTACTTCGAACTATCCTAGCCTGAATAGGTCTAAACAGTGGGGGAGTTTGCGTCCCAAGGCTTCAGCAATCCGCATCTCTTACCAGCGCGACGTATCATATGACAATCCGTTCTGCGCAGAGGCGACGCTAGCCTCGAACTGCGCTAAGAATGAATGCGCGGTGCCCCTCTGAAGACATCGGCCCACCTCTTAATAGGAAACAGATGCCGGCTACGAGCGCTTCCAAGAGGAAGAACTCCACAGGGCCAAAGCTGCTATTCATCCGCCGGGCGTTCGATGGACATCAGGGTCACCAGCGGCTACTACTTACGGCATTACTACGCTATCAACACTGGCGTGTATGTAAACCGCAAAAAGAACGCGATGGACCGACCCCAGCATCAAGGACTCCGAGAATAGAGCGACGATATCCAGTGAAGTCACCGGATCCTGGAAGCGAGGCTGTTCCTGATGTCAGTGGGCGCCACTCATAGACGGAGTCAAAGAACTTCTGAGGGCATGACTACGGAGGAGAAGGAGATACCCGGCACTGGGATAAGACTCCCGTCACGAAAATGCCGAGACAGCCGCTGACAAACCTCCAAGTTTGAGGCAACTGCGTTCTAACTCGGATATATATGGGGAAGAAGATAAATCCGCGCGAACACGCGATCAGAGAAGCGATGAGAGATCCAGTACACCTACTATACCTCCTGCAGATGAAAGCGCTATGTAGCATCCAGATTCACATGAAGAAATAATCGTCCAGAGAACTCTCGAACAGAACGCTTCAAGCGATAGTCATTGGCCCGTGTACGACTCCGGAGCTAGCCTGAAAATGGAAGAGAGGGACAATCGACCTTCGAAGCCGTAACTAGGATAGGCCGCTCACGACGAGGGATGAGCCAAGGTCCTGGCTTGCCGAAGTTAGGATCGGCTATCTCGGTCCATGTCTCGAGCGCCGCGCTCCAGGGAGCCGTCTGAGGCATACACACCAAATCAGCTAGCGAAATGCAGCATTGGGGCCTATCTCAGCGGAGCGAGACTTGGTCGATCGACGCACGGACCGATTGCACTGTTGCAGGGCGATCTATAAGGAGCAAAGCAATGCACAGATATCACAAAATGCTAATGACATCATGATGAGTTACCCTTAACTCGATCACTCCTGAACTAACGTTGATCAGGGGAAATCTCCCTTGAGAGCGCTCGGCTAGAGGTCTCACTTCCGGAAGCAACCAACGCCCAAGCCCAACCTCAATCGTAGAGGCAAGAGGCATGCCCAGCTCGGCGACTCTTACGCTACGGGACTTACGTCTGGACGCGTCGTGAACAATAGAGCGGCAGACCAGAGACTTTACACGAGCGGATAAGGAGGCGACTGTCCACCTCTACACGAGACCGCACTTGCGACTTTGGACCCTCCCGGCTCCAGTATAGTCCTGGCATGGGCGAACATGACCCGGACCTTGTTTCGGGTCTGCGTGAGTATTCAATCTGTGCGCACCATCACTGGAGATCGGTGATGGGACGGAGCCTCTTCCTCCTGTATGCTCCCATCCTTCGCATGTTACGTCCTTCGGCGGTATAGAAGAGTGTGAGCGCGGCGCACCAGCGCACTCACATTTGCCCTTCTGCCGCGCTTATACGAGCCTATGAGTGAGGTAATGCATCACTAGTTCTTATGACCGAGCGGTATATCTAGTACTCCCGTTATAAGATGTTCTAGGGATACCATCTTTTGAGCCCCTATAAGTGTACATTTCGAGTGATCCTACTCTCGCACTTATGTATTGATGCAAGTAGGGGCCGAGTGCAACACTATTTCTGCCATCACAGCATAGGGCGTCCTGTCAGGAAGAGAGCATTTTACTGAGACACGAAAGTCGGAGAGGATAGGCATACCGTGTGTATCGTCGTGCAAATAGGTTGTTCGCCACTGCGAGGTATTTCAATCCAAATCTTTACTGCCAGTCACTTGTTACACCGAAGTGTCCACAAGGCTATATGGGATGACGAATAGAGATTCTTATGATCCCCGCATAACAGGAGTATTGCTAACATACTAGGTAATGAATAAAGACTAAGTTGGTCAAGGGGTGACTGACCAAGCTCGGATAGAGCGAGTAAACACACACTTGTAACCACGAGCATAGCGAGTGCGCTGCTAGTCGCTGACTCTGAATCCCTGCGAGTTCTTCTGCATCGGTATAATAGGGGAGGGACCCCGTAACAGCCCCGGACCAATGGGAAATTTTCTCAACGTTAAATTGCTATTGGCGGGACGCCTTACGAACACACACGCTGACCACCCTCCGTCAGTGTCAGATAGCGACGGCGAGCTCTATGATACGGATGCGACCAACGTGGGGCTACGAAAGCCTGATTCGCTACACGAGCTCAGTGCATCAGAGCACGGGCCCATTCCTCTCGGAGAGCGGTCTCAGTATACGATTCTGCGTCAAGGTGGACGGTACCCGAATCCATCTCTATCACACGCTATGACTAAAATGGCATGGGATTAGGAAGAGGAAAAGGTAGCAGAGATATCAGACCCCGCACAGCCACTTATTTGACCAACCGTGAAACTATGAGTGGATCTGAGCGCCTTTTCACAAGAATGGGCCTCTGTTGGGCCGATGCCACGTGACGTATCATAGGCGCCTATCTGACCCACTGACGAGCTGACACGTGTTTCGTCCGGCCAATAAGAATTTTACACGTGGAAATTTCCCATTGGTCGGGGTTAACGGGTTATCGGATCCAAAACCCGACCCGATAGCTTAACGGCGTTCCGTTACGGTGGATGCCACGTGTCGGTCACCCTTGACGAAAGCACTTCTGTGACGCGTGATTTATCGTCATGGAAGTGGACACTTCCGTGATGATAATTTTGGTAATGTCATGGAACACTTCTACGACAGCACAGGTATGACTATCTTGATTCTGTCATAAATTTTTCATGGATGTACATGCATGACAAAAAACGTGCACCTACTGTGACAAACACGTATCATCACGGAAGTGTATTTTTTGTGTAGTGCATTTTCAACCAGTAATAATTTGCAACTAGGTGAGATGACACTCAATGGTGTCTCCACAGCAGAAGGGTGTGCGGCGCCTCGATTGATCACCGGACTCACACATCGCGATGGAAGCTCGATAACATCCATATTCGGTCTCAACCCGAACCATGGTCTTAGTGGTTGCAGCCAGGCTTGATTGGTCGTCGTCTCGTTTGGAGCACGTCCTTTTGAGATGTGTTGATATTGATCTCACGTCTGCCCGGCATAAAGGTTCTGCCTCCAGTCTCCGACGTAAGTCATGATGGCCGTATGTGACTCGGTTAGGCGTGGCTCATCTTGCCCCATGCCGGCGCCTCCGGCCTCGCTTGCCCTCCTATCGAAGGCTGGCTGGGCTGGTGTTCGGCAAAATTGTGCACCTGCTACCTGTTCTCGGAGCTGGACTTAGATAGGTGCTTTTCATTAGCATCAAGTACACAATTTATGACGGTATTGAGCGCGATCAATGCGAAGGGGCCTTCTGGATCGCAAATTGAGTGGGAGTCACGACCTTCGGCTTTGACTGAAGTCTTCAGGTCTGGCCGCATAACGGCCGTATAGATGTATGCGGAGGAAGGCCTCAGCACACGACGATAAACGCCGAGATGTTGAGGATGAAGTTCGGGGCCAGATCGTGGAAATCCAGGCGTAATAAAACATGAGCCCCCGGACGAAGGGATGGAGAGGGAATCCTAGTCCGCGGAGGAAATGGGTGAGGAATACCACCCTCTCATGGGGCTCGGGGGTGGGGATGAGCTGTCCCTCATCTGGGAGCCGGTGCGCGATGTCATCGGGCAGGTATCCGGCTCTCCTTAGTTTCTTGACGTCTCCCTCCGTGACGGAGGAGACCATCCACTTGCCTCCCGCTCCGGACATGGTTGGAGAGGTTGAGATGGGAAGTGAGGACTTGGGCAGAGCTCGAGTGTGCGGGAGCGGATGAGCAGAGGAGAGGCGTGGATAGAGGTGAATCCTTATCCCTTTATATGTGGCGGGGACAAAATGCATTTGCCTGGAAGTGGGAGTATAGTAGGATATATAGTGTCTGATATACGAATCCTTTAGTGGTGACTCCTTGCATTTTAATCTGGGGAACGTTGTATGTGCCTATCACATTACCTTACCGTATCGTCTCACAGAACCGACACGGTTGCACATCATGTTTGGGTATCAACAGGATGTTCCGGTGTCATTTCTGGAGTGTCATTATCCCCAGTGCCGTATTGCTTTTCTTCTCCGATGCGATCGCCTGAGCTCAGAGCGCCGACGCAACATCCGCGACCTTTATGGTGAGAGCTCGGATGTGGTTATCTGTCTCAATTTGGATCTTGACGACGTCTCCGTCCCTGGTGATCGTTAAGCCACTAGACAAAGTTACCATGTTGTAACAGCAGTCACATGCAGTAGCCGGAGGGCCAAGCTGGAATCAGCGAGCTTTGTAGCCATGGTTAGTCTCCAGCCATCGTTGTAGTCTGAATAAGAAAGATGTCTTCGCCTTCCGGGGGCATAATCTAGCATGTCGCGTTATGTGCGGGGCTGGTTAAAAGAAACGGTTCCGCAGCATAAATAGCGATCCCTCACATCGGATAGTTAGTGGGTGGGGGTGGGAACGCAAAACTCCCTGCTATTATGACCGAGTATCTCGAGAGACGCCAGGCTAGTTCGCCGAAGTAACACTTCCGTGATGGCGAAGAATCGCAACTTAAGAAGCTTCCCAGAGCATGCGATTAAATAGGACGATAACGCTGTGAAGAAAGGAGTGTGGATCTGATGCCGATCTATAAGGAGCTCGGGCGCTGGGAAAATGTGACAGACTTGATATGGAGTCTTAGTTGCGAACGTCAGCGACCTCACACAATGAAGCTTCGTACGATTTGGCGAATCAGATTGGTATGACGTAAGCTTTCGCAGATGATGACCTTGTGAGGGCGAGATCTCAGGTATAGGTAGAATCCCAGGCTGCCTGACATACCGATGCGCCCCTTTGCCAGGTCCTACCGGCAAGTGACACTCCGTAATACGGAGATAGTGAGAGCGACGGAGCACTTAACCTCTCGCGCCCGCTCTTAGGAGCCAGAGTGGTTTGCATCTCGATCATCAGTGCTATTAGGGCAGGACATGCGCATGTGTGCAGCCTTGAATGGAGTCTCGTATGGAGCTTGGATCCGACGGGCTACCTGATAGTAGATGGAGAGAGGTGCGTGCGCCAGATGGTCAGAAGACGCCTGTCGAAGATCAATGCTCTTCCGCAGCTAACGAGCCGTTTACTTGTAATTATCAAGCTTTCACATAACCCCTAGAACTGGTTACTCAGAGCTGAGCGTAGAAGTATACGAATTTAGTCTCAAGTAGAGAGCAAGCTTTCGTGACATCTCGTGCTCCACAGGAAGCGAAGAGCCTGCGGGACTACACTACACTAGCAGAGAATTGACGCGAGGGGAAGAGAGACAAGATCTTTCTCGTAAAGAGCAGCATCAGTGAGCGTTGATCACGAGACATAAGTCCTTGCGCCTACTCTTCAGAGTCACTCACCTGCTGATGACATTGTGGAATCTCATGAAAGCACATAGTAAACTCCCACGTATAGGTCACCACACGGCTGATTCTCGGGTAGGGGGCTCTCCCCCGAGGATGCGCTTCATGAGTACTATAATCCTGAGGACGAGGGTAATAGGGGACAAAGGTTGTATGAGGACAGTCCGATAGAATCAGTAATAAAACCATCAGGATCCAGTAGCGAGCACTCTCTCATATGGAGGTAACCTATAGTCCTAATATTTGGACTCTTTATGCTTTTTATGGAGAGTATATAGGGGCCTTCTATGCTATCGAGTGGTTTATGAGTCTTACTACTTTCGCTCCAGCATACGCGTACATAGGGCTATATATCAAACTGTACTATTAGACGCCCATAGAGAAATTGCATGAGATATGGTCATAAGACGAATATCCCTCTACACCTTTCCATACTAGAGTGAGGCACCCACGAGAGCCAGGGATAATCTAAGGGTATGTACTCTACATTAGTGCCGTTGCTTTCGCGGTTAGTGAGGACAGGATACATAAAAAATATCGAGACGAGCTAATCTTCACTGAGACGCACGACTATATAGTGTGCGAGGTCCTAACCGATAGCGGCGCTGCACAGCCTTTTGCATTCCTACTCTGCACGGTCCTCGACGTTTAAACTACCAGCGTCTGGCCCTATGATTCAAGAATCGGACACTGAGGCGCAATGAAGAGGAAGATTGGAAATTCACACCGCTCAAGGAGGCTCATATATTAGACTCCTATTCTTATCAAAATATACTCTATTCTTTTACACATCATTTATTTGTACAATCAAACTCAAGTAATCATTTTACACTGCGACAGTTGTAAATATCTCGGAGAACATGGACGTACACCTTCGTGTTGATCATCATAAGTCTGAAACCAGAGTCCTGTCATCACGTACATGGTCCTCCCTTTTACATGACCTCATTATCGTTGTTAAACCTTATAGATACTGGTATAAATGTCTATCCGAGACACATAACAGATGCAAAGTATGAGAACCGTTGACTATACACGCATACTCAATATTCAATATGATGGCTTCAGATGACACTTGGTTGTAGTCGCACTCGTTGACAGAGTGCACGTCCACTGTTAGTATTTAGAGAGACACAGTCTGTATGTTTCATATTTTATGAATCTTATCTTCGTGTCTATGTCCTTCTTAACACGACGCACATACACACATGTTCCTGAGCTGATTCTCTATTTCCTTACTTTATATCATGCAAGCTCCAACATTATTTACCAGGAAGCGTTAAATACTACCTTCTTGATTGCTACACAAAACACTTCAATCAATGGACTGGGAGATGTATTAAAACACAGGAGCTAACTCTTATCAATAGTGGTCTCGCGAGGAAATTTTCACTTGACGAGGTGTTGGAGCTATATCTAATATTCTCGAAGACTACTAGGATCTTTAGTGACCAGACTTCACTGACTAATTCTAAGTTTCACACCTCTGTGCGTCCTCACTATCGTTAGAGGTAAGTTGAAACAATACATTCAATGTCTCTCTCAAGGTGTTTGACTAGACATTTGTTAATAATTTGTGTATTTCACGACAGGTGCGAGAAGTGGATATGTTGCTCTTACTGGTAAGCGTATGTTATAATGTAGACTTGCCGTACTGATGTATTATTAACCTGTACGGTATTTGAGATAAGCCGAGAGATTGAATCGCGCAATCCTCGGCAAGATACATTATCTGAGATGAAGAGAAAATATGACAGAGAAACGTATATAGTTGAGTCGCGTGAGGATTTATAATTACTCGTATCAGAGATAAAGATCTCGTAAGAAATAAGTCAATTGGTTGTTGAGAATTATTTTCGAGAAATGAAATTCACATCTATGGCATCACTATTTTGCTCAATCAAAGTAGACAAAGTCATATCATTAAGATCAATAGGAGCACTTCTACTAGCAACCAATTTCATAAGAGCATCAACTTTTTCACTCAAAGAAGAAATTTCTTGAACTGAATTAACTTTTTTACTGGTAGGAGCTCTTTCAGTATGCCATTGCGAATAATTTACCATAATATTATCAAGAAATTTGGTAGCTTCACCCAAAGTAATTTCCATAAAAGTACCACCCGCGGTGGAATCTAAAAGATTACGAGAAACAAAATTCAATCCCGCATAAAAAATCGTGTGATCATCCAAAGATTTAACCCATGAGTTGGGCAATTCCTTAGCATCATTTTCATCCTTTCCCAAGATTGTGCAACATGCTCATGTTCAAGTTGCTTGAAATTCATGATCTGGGTTCTAAGGGAAATAATTTTTGCGGGAGAAAAATACTTAGTGATAAAAGCATATTTGCACTTATTCCAAGAATCGATACTATTGTGAGGCAAAGAAGAGAACCAAATTTTTTGTAGAATCATGCGAGGAAAACGGAAATAATTTCATCTTGACCACATCATTGTCCACATCTTTTTTCTTTTGTATATCGCATAATTCCACGAAGGTATTAAGATGGAACGCATCATCCTCATTAGGAGTACCGGAAAATTGGTCTTTCATAACAAGATTCAGCAAAGCAGTATTAATATCACAAGTCTCCGCACTAGTGGCGGGAGGAGCAAGCGGAGTGCCCATAAAATCCTTGTTGTTGGCATTTGAGAAATCACATAACTTGGTGTTCTCTTGAGTCATGATGACTACACAACAAGATTGCACTCAAAAAGGATCCGGCAAGAAAACGGCAAACGAAAAAGAGAGGCGAATAAAGCGGCAAATTTTTGTGAAGTGGGGGAGAGGCAAATGAGAGGCAGATGGAAAATAATGTAAATTGCAAGGAGATGAGATTTGTGATTAAGAACCTGGTATATGTTGAAGCTCCTCCCCGGCAACGGCGCCAGAAATTCCTTTTGATGTCGCCTGAAGCTACGTCGGTTTTTCCCCAAAGAGGAAGGGATGATGCAGCACAGCGTCGGTAGAGTATTTCCCTCAGTTATGAAACCAAGGTATCGAACCAGTAGGAGAACCAAGCAACACAACGTAAGAAACACCTGCACACAAATAACAACACCTCGCAACCCGACATGTTAAAGGGGTTGTCAATCCCTTTCGGGTAACGGCGCCAGAAATTGGCAAGTTGATGGGAGAAATGTTATAATAGATTGGATAAATAGATCACAAATAAAATAAAGTGCCACAAAGTATTTTTATATTTTTGGTTTAATAGATCTGAAAATAAAAGCAAGGAAAAAGTAGACCGCAAAGGCAAATATATGAGAAATAA
The DNA here is from genome assembly GCF_003073215.2 of Triticum urartu. Taxonomy (NCBI): domain Eukaryota; kingdom Viridiplantae; phylum Streptophyta; class Magnoliopsida; order Poales; family Poaceae; genus Triticum; species Triticum urartu. The sequence continues at coordinate 516,866,113 of NC_053023.1, forward strand.
GACTCGGGGGCCGTAGGTTTCACTAGTGACTTCTCTCAAGAAAAAGAGAAAACGGTGGGTAAACAAATTACTGTTGGGCAATTGATAGAACTTCAAATAATTATGACGATATCCAGGAAATGATCACTACATAGGCATCACGTCCAAGATTAGTAGACCGACTCCTACCTGCATCTACTACTATTATTCCACACATCGACCGCTATCCAGCATGCATCTAGTGTATTAAGTTCATGGAAAAACGAAGTAATGCAATAAGAACGATGACATGATGTAGACAAGATCTGTTTATCTATATGGCGGTAGATATAGATCTCGTCTTTTTATCATTAGTAGCAACGATACATACGTGCCGGTTCCCTTTCTGTCACTGGGATCAAGCACCGTAAGATCGAACCCACTACCGGGCACCTCTTCCCATTGCAAGATAAATAGATCGAGTTGGCCAGACAAAACCCAAATATCAGAGAAGAAATACGAGGCTATAAGAGATCATGCATAAAAGAGATCAAAGAAACTCAAATACTTTCGTGGATATAAAAACATAGATCTGATCATAAACTCGAAGTTCATTGATCCCAACAAACACATGCAAAAGAGTTACATCATATGGATCTCCAGGAGACCATTGTATTGAGAATCAAGAGAGGGAGAGATGAAGCCATCTATCTACTAACTACGGACCCGAAGGTCTATAAAGAACTACTCACGCATCATCGGAGAGGCACCAATGGAAGTGGTGAACCCCTTCGTGATAGTGTCTAGATTGGATCTGGTGTTTCCGGACTCTGCGGTGTCTGGATTAATATTTCGTCGACTCCCCTAGGGTTTTGGGAATATTTGGATATTATGGAGCAAAGAGGCGGTCCGGGGGGCACCCGAGGTGGGCACAACCCACCGGGGCACGCCAGGGCCTCCTGGCGCGCCCTGGTGGGTTGTGCCCCCTCGGGGCACCCCCAGGTGCAACCAGGGCCCATCTGCTTCCTTTTGGCCCATAAAAAATCATTGTAAAGTTTCGTGCGATTTGGACTCTGTTTGATATTGATTTCCTGCGATGTAAAAAACATGGAAAATAGGAACTGGCACCGGGCACTATGTCAATAGGTTAGTACCAAAAATGATATAAAATGACTATAAAATGATTATAAAACATCCAAGATTGATAATAAAACATCCTGGAATAATCAAAAATTATAGATACGTTGGAGACGTATCGGCATCCCCAAGCTTAACTCCTACTCGTCCTCGAGTAGGTATGTGATAAAAACATAATTTTTGATGTGGAGTGTTGTTCCTCAAGTCATATCATATTCTTTTCTTTATATCATGGACATTTGGACTTTTATGTGATTCAAAGCAATAGTCTAGTTTTGACATAATAATTTAGATACTCAAGCATATCGACAAGTAACCATGTCTTTCAAAATATCAACGCTAAAATAAGTTATCCCTAGCCCATCATGCTCAAATATTGATCCATTCATGAAACACACTCGAATATTAAATACACCCAATACTTGAGCATGATCATATTGTGTGACGCCCGGATAATCAAGCTACAGTAATCTCCTGTTAACGATGCCACATCAACGCTTTTTTGTTGATAGAAGTCGCGTTGATTTGAAACTGGTTCAAATCCTAATTTAAAAAAATAAAGTTGAAAATAAAAGTTTTCAAATATCAAAGCTAAAATGTGTAAACTGTGGCAAATAATCCGTAAGTATTATTGCTGAAGAAACCACACTTCTATAAAACATTTAAATGCCCTTTAGTGAATGGTGGCTGAAACAATTAAATAAATGCCTTTTATAATTCTATTCTAAAATGAAAAAAAACTATTTTATTTATGTGTGAAACTTTTTGTGGCTGTCAGTTATTTTGTAGATCAATTTGTGGAGCCACTTCTATATTTTAGGAAAACTATTATGCCCGCTGAAATAATAGAAACATAATTTATTAAAAATAAGAAACAAATAAACAAAAAAAAATAAAAGACAAAGGCTAACCCCCTTTTGCCAAATGGCCCAGTTAACCCCCTGGCCTAACCTGGCCGGCCCAGCCACGCCCCCTCGCTCGTCCCCTTCGCCACAGGGATGGGGGTTGCCGTGGCGGCCATCGGCGGTCCCCTCCCACCTATTTAGCTGGCGCCCTTTTCCCCCGGTGCCAAACCCTAACCCCTCTCTCCACATCCCCTCCTCGATCTGGACCCCGCCCCGAGCTCCTGATCGTCGTGCGCTCGTCCCCATCCCTGTTTGTTGCTCGTCACCGCACCGACGCCGCCCCGTCACACGTCGTACTCGTCCCCGCCTCCGCCGAGCCTCGTCGATGAGCTCGCGAGCTTCGTCGCGACCCCGTCTCCCTCTCCGTCGAGCCACACGAGTTGGGACGGCCGCACAACACCGCCCAACCTCCTTCATCCTCCTCGTAACCACCACCCGCCGTCGTCGACTCCGGCCGTCTCAAGTCGTCCCCGGGCCTTCTCTGCAACGACAGTGAGCCCCGCATCCTCCCTCTCACTCCGTGCTCTCATTTGGTAGTCGTAGATCGCCGCCGACGTGATTGTGCTCCGGTCCACCTACGGCCTCCCCGTCGCCGCCATTGGAACCGACGTGAGCTCCTCGCTCCGTTGCCCCTTCCTCCCAGTAGAATCTACTGCCGTAGGCCGCCGTGCCCACTCCCCTCCCTCGTCCGAGCTCGCGAGGCTGCGCCCCCTCTTCGCTCGCCTCCCACTGCTACTGCTGTCTGTCGCTACTCCGACCACCGCTCCCGCTCCCCGCGGATAGCGCTGCTCGCCGCAGCTACGCTCGCGTTCCCTGTGTGTCCACGCGCTCGCGTACGCTCGTCCGCCATCCGCCTCTGCTCGCCGTCGCTGCTTGCTCTACTGTAGCTGCACTGCCGCTAGCTCCGGCCGCCACCACCATCGCTGCCGTGCCCGCAACTCCGCTGCCCCGGCTCGGCCGCTCCGCGCGCGCCCACCATTGCCCGCCGCGCGCTCCTTCGCTGCGCCCCGCCGCGACCAGCGCCCCCATCTGCCGCTTCCGCCCTCCGCCGTGGCCTCTGGCCGCCGGAAATAACCCGCCGGCCTAATTGGCCATTAAGGCCCTAACCCCCCACTAACATATGGGCCCCACGTGTTTAATTAAAATAAATAACCGTGTTAGTTTAGTCGTTGTGTATGACATGTGGACCCCTCCTGTTAATTAAATCCTTTTAATTAAAAGCTATTAACTAATAGTCAATGACAGGTGGGCCCTAGCGCCCCTGAGGGAGTCCGGGATTAGGGGTCTCCGGACAGCCGGATTATATCCTTTGGCCGGATTGATGGACTATGAAGATACAAGATTGAAGACTTCGTCTCGTGTCCGGATGGGACTCTACTTGGCGTGGAAGGCAAGCTAGGCAGTACGGATATGGATATCTCCTCTTTTGTAACCGGCCTTGTGTAACCCTAACCCTCCCCGGTGTCTATATAAGCCAGAGGGTTTTAGTCCGTAGGACACAATAACATACAATCATACTATATGCTAGCTTCTAGGGTTTAGCCTCTCCGATCTCGTGGTAGATCAACTCTTGTAATACTCATATCATCAAGAAGAAATCAAGCAGGACGTAGGGTTTTACCTCCATCAAGAGGGCTCGAACCTGGGTAAAACATTGTGTCCCCTGCCTCCTGTTACCATCCGCCTTAGACTCACAGTTCGGGACCCCCTACCCGAGATCCGCAGGTTTTGACACCGACATTCGTGCTTTCATTGAGATTTCCTCTATGTCGTCGCCGTTAGGCTTGATGGCTCCTACGATCATCGATAGCGATGCAGTCCATGGTGAGACTTTTCTCCCCGGACAGATCTTTGTGTTCGGCGGCTTCACACTACGGGCCAACTCGCTTGGCCATCTGGATTAGATCGAAAGTTACGCCCCTGGCCACCAGGTCAGGTTTGGAAGCTTAAACTACACGACCGATATCTGCGGAGACTTGATCTTCGACGGATTCGAGCCTCTGCCTTGTGCGTCACGCGGTCACGATGAGTATGATTTAGCTCTGCCATCGGACAGTGTTCAAGAAATCACACCGGTAGCCGCTCCGACCCTTAATTCGGAGCCAGGTGCACCTCCCATGGACGGGTGGATAGACCCCGCCACAGAGGCCGCATCCCCAACGGCGATCGAGCCAAATATGGATCTTACCCTTCACGAGAGCCGCGTTGTTAAACTGCCGGATACCTCTCCGGCCACGGACTCTGAACCGCCTGCGCCCGTTCCTATCGAATCCGATTGGGCGCCGATCATGGAGTTTACCTCCGTGGATATCTTTCAGCACTTGCCCTTCAGCGACATACTGAACTCATTAAAGTCTCTCTCCTTGTCAAGAGAGTCCTGGCCGAACTATGTCCGGCAGGATTGGGATGCGGATGACGAAGAAATTCGCTGCCCACCCACCACCCACTTAGTAGCCACTGTCGATGACTTAACCGACATGCTTGACTCCGACTCCGAAGACATCGACGGTATGGACGACGATGTAGGAGGCGAACAGGAACCACTGCCAACAGGGCACTGGACGCCCACTTCATCACATGACGTATACATGGTGGACACACCAAAAGACGACGACGACAAGGAACGGAAGGACCCAACAAAGGGTTGTCCCCTCGAGAAGAAGTCAAAGTGGCGGCGTAAGTGCCACTCCAAATCACGCCTCGGCAGAAACCGAGATCATATAGACCCAGCGTTAGAGCAGGGTGAACCATCGCCGGACCACGGCAACACGGAGAATCAAACCGAACAACCCGACTCTGTCAAAGATAATAGTCCAGACGACATCACACCAGACAGACACCCGGAGCAACATAATGCCCGTCAAAGGCTTGTTGCCACCGCGAGGAGTCTAAAAAAGCAGAAGCAAAGGCTCAAGGCTGCGCAAGACACACTCCGAATCAGATGGAGTAAAGTACTCAACTCAGCAGCGAAGTACGTCGGTAATCGCCACACCAAGAGCTACCTGAAGCGGAAGTTGCTACCTGAATTCGATGAGGAGGCCTTAGATCCCCCGCAACCAAAAATTAAAACGGCCATCTGGCTGGATAGATGACCTCACGGCCAACATAGAGCGGCAAACAACGCCGCACATAAGCCAATACGCGATCCACGCGAGGGCTCGCATCAAAAGGATGGCGCAACCAGATCCATCTATGGACCACGCAAGCGCGCTCCAGCATACGATACAACACAACAAACATCCGAACAACGCGGTACACCCAGATACAGGGGTGCCGCACACCCCCTATTTTTCACCGATGAGGTGCTGGACCATGAATTTCCAAAAGGATTCAAACCCGTAAACTTAGAGGCATACGACGGAACAACAGACCCTGGGGTCTGGATTGAGGACTATATCCTCCATATCCATATGGCTCGAGGAGATGATCTCCACACCATTAAGTATTTACCCCTTAAACTCAAAGGGCCAGCTCGGCACTGGCTTAAAAGCCTCCCCGAAAGCTCCATTGGAAGCTGGGAAGAGCTCGAAGACGCTTTTCGGGCAAATTTTCAAGGGACTTATGTCCGACCTCCGGACGCGGACGATTTGAGTCATATAACTCAATAGCCCGGAGAGTCAGCCCGAAAGATTTGGAACAGGTTTCTTACTAAAAAGAACCAAATAGTCGACTGTCCGGATGCTAAAGCCTTGGCAGCTTTTAAGCATAGTATCCGCGACGAATGGCTTGCCAGACACCTCGGCCAAGAAAAGCCGAGAACAATGGCAGCATTAACAAGCCTCATGACCCGCTTTTGTGCGGGTGAGGATAGCTAGCTAGCAAGATGCAGCACCAGGGACCCCAGTACATCTGAAGTTAAAGATGGAAACGGGAAATCACGGCGCAGAAAAAATAATAAGTGCCGGAATAAAGAAGACATCCCCGAAGAGCATGGCGGTAAACGCCGGATTCAGAAGTTCTCAGCCAGGTCAGCAAAAGCCGCCCTCTAAAGGCGCCAGAGATGAACTTTCCAGCCTAAACAAAATTCTGGACCAAATATGTCAGATCCATAGCACCCCCGATAAACCTGCAAATCATACCCACAGAGAATGTTGGGTCTTCAAGCAGTCCGGCAAGCTCAACGCCGTGCACAAGGGGGAGGATACACCAAGCGAAGACGAGGATGAGCCTCTCAAGCAAGACACTGGGAACAAAAGAAATTTCCACCAGAGGTCAAAACAGTGAACGTGTTACACGTGATTAAGGGGAGAAACAAAGCGGCACTCCAAGAGAAATATGCCCAAGGGCCTCTCACCGCGGAGTCCTGCCATTGGTTGTCTCAACCGATCACTTTCGACCATCGGGATTACTCAGCAAGTATCCGGCGTGCAGGATGGGCTGCCTTGATATTAGACCTAATAATTGACGGATACCATTTCACACGAGTCCTGATGGACGGTGGCAGCAGTCTAAACCTGATATATCAGGACACAATCCGCAAAATGGGGATAGATCCAACGAAAAGTTTCCACAACAATACTACCTTTAAAGGAGTAACGCTAGACCCAGGGGCTCATTGCACGGGCTCCCTGCTACTAGAGGTTATATTCGGCTTCCCCGATATCTTCCGTAGCAAAAATTTAACATTCCACATTGCTCCGTTCCAAAGTGGCTATCAAGCACTACTTGGACGCGAAGCTTTCGCTCGCTTTAATGCAATACCGCATTACGCTTCCCTCATGCTTAAAATGCCCGGTCCACGTGGCATCATTACAGTGAATGGAAATATTGAGCGATCCTTGCGCGTCGAAGAGAGTGCGACTGCCTTGGCAGCCGCACACTAAAAACGGCCTCACCAACTAAAGCATTTGATAGGTCGTCACGACCACGGACACGGTTAGACGAGTCTGGCGCAGCTATATGTAATTCATACAGGTTTGATGGCCACACCCCTATCACAAATACAAGGGGCTCAACGCGCGCAGGCAAGTGGCAATTTTTACTCATCTTGAATTATACATGGTTTCTTTAAACCTACCTTTTTGCATGACAACTTTTCACCTAAGTTTCTCTCTTTTATAGATGACCATCGTGCTACACCCGTCTAGGATACGGCACAACGGAGACACAGGCACAGACGTGCAACAGGGACCCGTTCCAAGGATTCTTTTTAGATTAAGACCCTGCGTAAACCTTTTTTACTGTCTCTTGTTGATACACATCCCTCGGATTCTCAGTACAATTGAGAAGGATGCTGATGTCTTGGCATGTGGCCACGTCAGAATAATGCACGTACCTGGACACCAGGGGCTTCTTACAAAAGGCATTGTTTAGGCCCGGTTTATACCATAAAGACCGAATACCTTAGGGAGTGTTCGGCGTCGCGAGTTTGGCCTTATATGCATCAGCTCCAAATCATGTCTTAGAAAGGGACAGCGGGTGACATAGGAGCGCCGGATTGTAAAACGGACAATGGGGAAAATGCTCGGATGCATGAGACGAACATGCATGCAAATGAAATGCACATGATGACATGATATGCAATGCATGACACGCAAGCAATGACAAGGCAACAACAGCGAATAACTGGAGGACACCTGGCACATCGGTCTCGGGGCGTTACAACACTCCACCACTACGAGAGGATCTCGTCCCGAGATCTAGAATGGCACCGGAGGAAAAAACGGAAGAGAAAAAGAAGAGGTAAAACTAAGTTGCTTCTTTGAGAAATGAGTGAAACCACGAACCTTGAGAGGTTGAACAATTGAAAGAAAGAATGCAATGAAGAAGAACAAAGTTGAAAGCACTCCGGTAGGGAAGAGTAACAAGGAAGAACAAATTCGGACAACACTCCGTTAGAGAAGTTATGCAATACTTGATACGATGAAAAGAACTTGAGCAGAGGACACGACACTCCGGTTAAATGTATAAGCATGAAAAGAACAAGGTCCTGAGAAGAACAAGAAGAAGGGTTGAAGTGAGCAACAACACAATGCCTCCGGAACGAAAGGATAGAAGATAGATAATTGAAATAAAAGAATAGAGAAGAAAAGGCCAACTTCTGCCACAAAAGAGCTTGAGAAGGTATCCTTAGGAGGAGGGTCGAATGGAGTTGTTGGAAAACCAACAACGAAAAGAATAAGCTTGATGTGGGCTTATGGAAGACATCTCAAAATTACGAGGCGAAATTCTGCCACTAACAAAACGATAGATTGGATTGATATGAACAAGGAGGCGAGGAACTTATTTCACCGGGAGGATAAATGAAGAACTTGGGTCATTTATAAGCACCATAATTAGCAACATTCCCAATGGAAGGCTTTAGGTGAAATATAACCCAAGATAACTCCAATGACGAGATTGATGGATTTAAAATAACTCATTCTTAACAACATGTGAATCAAGAAACATGAACTCAAAATTATCAAGAATGACATAATACCACCTCCAATAATATGGTAGAAAAAATTGCACTCCAGATAGCAAGATGAAGAAAGCTTGATCTCCTCTGAAAAGAATCTTGATGAACACTTCGAGAAGGAATTAAATCCTTTATGAACCATCATGCAGAAACTTCATGAAGAACTCCGGTAAACAAAAGAATGATCAAACAAAAAGAAAGAGAAGTTGAAAACACAAGGTGAATCCTTGTAACGATTTAGATGAATCTCCGTGGTGATATAATTGAAAGAGGTTGGAACTCTTGGAAAAGAAAAGATAAAGCATCTTGAACCGAGAATGTGATATGATGAACCACTCTGGAAAGCAGGAATTGAATTTACTCGATGAAACAAGAATAAGAATTACATTATGCTTCTCCTTCACCAATTAAATTGATGACAAACAATGGATTTGGCACACTACTTATTCTCGTAGAAAGGATTAAGATAGATATAGCACAACCTGGGAGGTCTCCAACAAACCACCGGTAGGGTTGAAACAACAAATGAATTGATATGATAAAGGAAGGAAGAGAATACTGAATGAGGCACCGTAAGAATTGAAAATGAACGAAGAAAATATAAAGGAACACCGGGAAGAATTATGAAATGAACGAGGATACTTGAGAGGATTTGGATATATGAGAACGAAGCAATGATGAGCTGATTAGAGAATGCTTGAATGATCCGCTGGTAAGGTTTGGAGAACGAGAGCTGAAAGCTAGAATGAATAAATTCTGAGATGATGGGCTCCGAAGAAACAAACTGAAAAGAATCTTGAATTGCTCCGGATAGGTGAAAAGAATTGTCACAATCGAAAACAATTATGAGAGGATGGACTCGAACTAGAACCACGAATCCTGAAGAGAATGGAGCAAGATTGAGAGAAAAAAAATCTTCTTCGGTCTTCAAATGCAGAGAGTGACGATGAGAAACACCACCATGAATCGTTTAGGCACTCTGGAAGAATCAAAAGCGAAGAGGTTGAGCTAACGATGAAAAGAATTTGAAAGATCTTGGAGAAAATACATACGACTGATGATAATTCATTCTTACATCAAACTTCGAAAAGAAATTTGAGGATAGCTCCGGGAAAATAAGAAGAGTCAGGTAAGATCCTGGGAAAAGACCTATGGGTTAGGGCCCACTCAAAAGATACACCGTTGAAAAGATTTAAAAGAGAGGTTGCACCAGTTGGATTAGACGGCTTGAATGAGATAACAACATCGGAACAAGTTGAACAGATATTGAATTACGAGACGAGCCTTCTGAGATATCTTGAACACTCCGGAACAATTGAATAGCGAGAAGTGGATGATTAAGAGGTGCACCGGCATGAGAAGGTATTTAAAACGGGGAAAAAGGATATGACCAACACCAAAGCTTGAATTAGATCCACCGGAGAAGATAACAGAAACAAAGAATGATGAACTTGAGGTTCCGTTAGGATCTTCATGAGAATCACCGGGTAAGGACATTGACGAAAAAAAATGGAGAGACTTCATAACCATAAGATAGATACTTGATAAAGAAATCT